>NW_008650098.1:0-743 GCF_000695815.1 Acanthisitta chloris | reverse complement strand
AATTGATGAGCACCATCTGGATGCTGGCGAGGAGGAGTCTTTGTAAGCTCAGTATTTTTTTCCATCATCACCCCTTGCCATGGGCAGGGACACCTTCCACTAGACCGAGTTGCTTAAAGCCACATCCAACCTGGCCTTGAATGCTGACAGGGATGGGGCATCCACAGCTTCTCTGGTATAACAGAATTAGCAGGGTAGTGTTAATTGTTACAGAATTGGCAAGGTAGCTAAAAGAATTTATCTAATCGAAGACTGGGTAAGTCTCCAAGTGGAGAATTGTTGTAAGGGGCCTTAGACAAGAATGCACCCGAAGACATACATTGTGACTAGCTCACCCTGGAGGCATGCAGATGAGCCAGCAGAAGTCAACCAAGACCAAGATAAGGAACTTGATAGTCTTTTCAAACAAGGTAATAAGCTGGGCCAAGACTATATAGGGAAGGAAGAATCAAAGTTCATGGAAAGGACACTAAGTGACATCTTTTCAGCAACCACAAGGGACCACCAGAGACCACAAAAAACCTCCATGGATGACCCCCCAAGAAGCCCACTCACTCAAAAGCAGACTAATTAGCAGAAGAAGTGAGAGAGTCACTAACCAATAGATGATAGAGGACTAATAAATGAGGGTTAGGTAACTTGTAACCAATGAGCACTAATTTATTTGTTTGCTGAAATGTACAAAAAGTAAAATGTTTTGATAGTTGGTATGCGCATTAGGTGGAGTGATCCCCCATGCATCC
>NW_008650097.1:36851-74709 GCF_000695815.1 Acanthisitta chloris | reverse complement strand
CAGCAGATTCATCTACTATTTTACATATATATATATATAAAAATATAGATCTATACTGTAGATCCTTTTTCAGTTGCCTAAGTATTTTAAGAAAAAGAAAGGAAGAAAAAGATGCACTTTGATGCATCAGCAAACAAAATCAAAACACTTCTGTAACTCTGACATCAAAGAATAGCTTCTTTACTCTTTAAATAATATTTCCAAAATTTTAAATAGAAAGAAACCGTTTTCAAAACTCTACTGATATATTAAAATCTGAAAAACAAAGGAGAGAAATCATACCCCAGCATGTCCATTGAAGGAAGAAAAAGATGCACTTTGATGCATCAGCAAACAAAATCAAAACACTTCTGTAACTCTGACATCAAAGAATAGCTTCTTTACTCTTTAAATAATATTTCCAAAATTTTAAATAGAAAGAAACCGTTTTCAAAACTCTACTGATATATTAAAATCTGAAAAACAAAGGAGAGAAATCATACCCCAGCATGTCCATTGCTCTAGGATTGTGGCGTGGCTTCTGGGCTACACAAAGTGTTTTCCACAAAGAGGCTCCCAAAATACGCTGTAGGAATATTTCCATGAAGGCAATAGAGTCTTCCTAAACAATAAGATAGAAGCATATATTAGAAAAGTAAGGTTGCCATCCAAGTAGATAAGCTATTCTTTTTCTTCACCATTATTTGCACCTAGGTTGTTTCTGTTCTTCAGTCTTACTAAGATACCCTCTATTCCTTTCCAAACTTCCTATCATCTTTACCTTCAGACACTTTATATTTGCTGGTCCTGTTAAGTATGTTCTTCCCACTTGTCACCTTTCTATGGGACATGCAATGTAAATAGTGAAAACAAAAAGCAGAGTAGAAACACTTCCCCCCTTATCACAAGTGTAATAGCACTGCTACAGTGCATGTAGACCATCACTTCTGTATGTTACTCTTTGTGCTTTGATTTTGTGTGTCTGTTATCATTATACAGAAAATACTTTGGAATTAAAATGGCTCATTCATTTTATTTGTACAGCGCCAAGCAAAATGAGTCTTCAATATTAGTAGTTGAAAAACAGAAAACAAAACCAAAAAATCCCCCAACAAATGAAACAAAGCAAACAAACAAAAACAACACAAAAAATGCCTTCATAAATAATGACAGAACTGACCTATTCTGATGTACAATGTGTACCAGGGAAGCTGTAAGGCAATCACCACCTCCCTCTCTGGAATCTCTGTGGCCAAGATTACCCACTTGCCCTTGGAGACAGTGACTGGAAAAAGCAGTAAAAGAAAATTAGAAAATTGTGATTCCCAGAGTATTTGTTTTGAAGCTGGATTGTAGTGGTACAAGAACAAATGTTGTTTTCATTAAGAAGGCCTCAGAATCATATCTAGAAAAATATCATTACCATTGATACTACTAGTGTGGTCTCCAAACAACAAGCCACAAGAGTGGAACTCGAAAGCACACAGAAAGAAAGTACTGAAGCTATATGGATGGTCCCATCATCTTTGGAGAAGAGATAGGAAGACCTCAATGTTCCAGATGCTCCTGTGTGCAACTAGGATCACAATACAACACTAGAAGTGCTAAAGGCCAGGCTGGATGGGGTCCTGAGCAGCCTAGTCTAGTGGAAGATGTCCCTGCTCATGGCAGGGAGATTGGAACTAGAAGATCTTTGAGGTCCCTTCCAACAGATAGGATTCTATGACAGCCACTGTTGTAAAGTTCCCTTTAGCAAAAGAAGCAGTATCTTATTTTGCAGCAGTGCTTTGATTTGTAGGGATTGTCTGTGTAAAACACAGTGGTGATAGTACCCAGCCAGGGCATGGGAGAGCTAGGTTTGATTGCTTCTTCAGTCTGAAGACATTTTCCATTTTTCTGCCTAAAGGCTTGGCTATTTTAGGTGATTATGATTTTCCTGATAACTGAGACATGGATTTGATCTGATTTACGATCAGGTACTCAAGTACCTTTATACATAGCTTCCAGATGCCATGGCAAGTAAGACCACATGAATATAAATGATAGACACAGAACCAGGTAAAACAGATTCAGCTGACATGGCATTTCTGAATGATCAAAATTCAGATGTCTAATTGTTTTCACTCCACCTCTCCAGCAGGAGAAATCTGGGCATAGAGCCCTTTTTCCTACTATGTCTGGTCAAGGCACAGTGCAGTCAGACTTCTAGTTCCAGGTGAAGTCCTCAGTGCACATGTACAATGCACATAATAACAATAACACGAAGAAAACTACATGTATAAAAAATTAAAATGTCTATGATGAATATGATTGAGCTTTGAGCTTGTTTTTCTGTGATCTTGAATGTTGTTTTTTTCTAGCTATTCCTCAGATACATCTATACTCTTAGGATAGAATTATGGCATGTATAAAGAGAGAATTTTTCTTTTTATTATATAACGAAAGACAGCATAAAGATAATAGAAGCCCTTAGCAAAGCAATGAAATCTGATATGCCACTTCAGCTGACTAGAACTTACTACTACCTTCCTTATCTCCACTTTATAGTTTTCACTCCATATCATTTCTTAATAAAATTACCTACATTCAATCTCTGTTGCAGCATGGACATTCAGAGATGTGGACATGTCATATAATTAATACAGCCTTTCTTCATTCTTTCTGTTTCAGATTATAGACCTAGATTTTGGACAAGTACATAAATTTTGTATTATAGCATGAGAAGCAATTAATCCCATTAATAAGCAATAATTCATATAATTCAGATCATGAGCTGTCACTATGAATTACTTCATTAGGCAGCTTTTTACCCTAGGCTAAAAAGCCAGCTTCATTAATTCTGTAGAAGGCTTATTTTCTTCTCTTGAAAAAACACAGTCGAGCCCATTTAAAGGAATACTCCTCTCAACGACAGATACCATCCAAGAAAAAAATTATTCAGCAGCAAGTCTTCATACATGTTAAAATTACTTATAAGATGAAACATTTAGATCACATTTATGTATGGAATGGATGTCACCAGAAAGGTAGTTGTTATGAATAATTATATTCTTCACTGTGAAGGATCCCAGTTATAGTCTGGACTTGATAATGAGCATATCATGCTCACATGGAGCTGAATATACTTATTACAAATCATTTTAATGATGCATTAAGTTTTAATTAGATCTGCACTTCAAATTAAATATACAGTGAGGTGAATATAACAGGAATGAGAAGAGAAACTTGGGCAAGGTTTCCCTGCATTCATTTTATTTCTTCTGAGCTGTGGCATTAACACACATTTTACTGAACACCTTCCTTAATATGCTACAACCTGGGAGTTGCAGTGAAAAGTATCAGGGAGGAATAAGGCTTTTAAATGCTACCAGGATTATGGTTTTCAATGGTTCCCTGTGTAGATCTCCGGGCAAGTAAAGGGAATTCTGCAAATTTCATAAAATACAACCTCAAGAATTCATTTCTGTAACATTTAAGATATGGCCTTTATGTCTTCCCTCTAATTTGTAATACTAAAGGAAGATATTTATTAATAGCACAAAGTGAAGACTGCCCTTAAACTGCTTTTTTGTAAGGCATGAGTAAAACACTGTCTTTTCATCTTGTTTGTGCATATTCTGGTGTCTGCAAATTGTCCATGAACTATGTACAGCAAAATAAATTATATGCCAATAAGCCACAATTATTTTTATGATTGAATGATAATAGAGAACATTCTCTCTATATATATTTTGTTCCCTATTTATAATGAGTTGGATAATGCCCTGCCAGGCATTACGCTGAAATCTTTCCATTATATGTCCTTAGTACTCAACTCTTTCATTATTCAGTATGTCTGAATATTCTAATCTGCTCTTGAAGAAAAAAAAAAAAGAGTACAACAATATCACAGCCCAGGACAATTATGTCACATTTTTATTAAATTAACTGTGGGTTGTAAGCTTACCTTAACAACCACAAACATTTCTAAATAAAACCAAGATTACTCCTTGCTTGATTTTTCCAGATGAAAGGTCTGTGGATTTTTTTTTTCCAAAGGAAATTATTATTTTCATGCTGCTATATACTAGCGAAGTGGTGAGAAATGCTTCCTCTTATTGAGATGGCAATGGTGTAGCAGCTGTGATACAAACACCACGCTGGATGAGCAGCAAATCTTGCAGTGTAGAATTGTTCCAGTAAACGTTAAGTGATTTGAAAAGACCTGACAGGCGAGAACAGCAAGCCCTGGAGTCATGTAAAATGCAAGAGAAATACCACTTTATGGATGCTTTATGATGGCTTCAGAAACAGAAACAACAAACTAGCTATTAAAATATAATTTAGCAATAATATTCCTCCCAGTTTGAAAACTATCTATGAGAAATAAATTCTTTTACATTCAACAAAAACCTAAAGTCTTAAGAGATGCTCCTATTTTTTATAGATGGCTACATTTGGCTGGACTGTATGGAAATAACATTCAATTATATGCTACATTGGTACCAGTCAGAATAGTTTATAGCTGGGGAGGATCTCTTCCCTCCCTCTCTCCTTGGTGGCATTTTCTAGAGTGTATTTTAATAAATCCCTTGGAAACAAACAAGGGAAATTACTCAACATCCACCTGAAAGTGTGAAGAATGAAGACTGTGAATATACAGTAATAAAACAATCTATTAATCCAGTGATGCCTGCTGGCCGTACAGTGCAGTTAACCCAGAAGGCTCTGCAGATGCTGCAGCCACAGAGGAGACATTTCTGGTGTAGCCATTTTGTAGCAGCAATTCTAAATCTCATTCTGAGACTAAGAAGCAAGGAATAGAGTGTCTACCACAAATACTAAGGGGATTTCAGGTAGGCTAGGTAGAATTTATATCCTTTCTTGGACTTCAGCCAGGGTACTAAAGTTGTCGCTCTGCTAGCAAAGAGAGCCTGGGGATTCTTAATGACCAGACATGGTCACGACCTCTGTTTTGCAAGTAATCCAAAAAAACAACACATCCTACAGAACAATGATCCTTACCACCAAGCAAAACGCTGATGGAGGAAGGACTGCCATGAGAAAAGTGCTGCTAGCATGCATCTCTCTACAGCTTAAGGGGGAAAAAATTCTTGTGCCTCAACCTTTCTGCATCACTGCCGCAAGCTTCAGTGTTGCAAATTGTCAGTGCCATTGACCCCACTTCTGTGAAGCACTTAAGCGTGTGCTTAACTTGGAATTAATAAAGCAGTCAGGAAATGTCATAGCACTTTGCAAGCCTTCCCTTCCTGCCATTGTACTATTCACCTAAGCAACCACCAATTCGTGTTGTAGCTTTGGTTTTAACAGGTTGAAAAAACAATATTAAATAGGTTCTATGATTGTGCTGTGTATTGATGAAAAATAGCTTAATGCACTTTTCCCATCCAGTCAGGTCTATTCAATAGTACAACCTGCACATCACCAAGTAGTACACTAATAGATACTGTCTACCTGTGGTGGTCAAGACTGACATTTCCCAGAGGCTTAACAGAGCAGCTCTGGACACCTGCAAAGCTCTAGTGTCTGCATCTGATCCTTGACTACAGAGTGCCCCTCTCCCATTTATTGCACACATTTCCGACATGAGGCTATTGTAGGAAGTGCAGTAGTACTTGGTGTCCAGCAAACAAGGTCTCAAGGAGCCCTTTCTCCCATGCTACTTGGGCACAAGAAGTTGCTGTGCTCTCTCACAGAAGCCTGCTGGGCGACAGCTCAATGACTTCAAGTCTGCATTAGTGTGCTTTCTTCCTCAGAGAACTGTACTCAAAGAGCAAACTTCAAAGAGAAAATGACGCAGTTGTTTATTTGCTTCATAGCACCTAATTCAAAGGTCACCTGACAGTTTTATGGTCTGCTCCAGCTTATATTCTTAGGGGGCTGATCACCTGAACATTCGTAGTAATTGGATCACAGGAGTATATTTTCATACTTGTCTAGAAGACTTTACATGTTCCAAGTTAGAATGAATGGGGCCATAGCTATACCAGAAGCAAGAAGAGCATTTAAGTACAGGATTTACTTCTCTTCCTGTAGCAGAGCCTGATCTGTTACCTGTCAAGGCTGGGTGATTGCTGACCGCCATGCTGGATGAACTGGGAAAGAAATATTTATAGATATTCATATTGGTTTTATTTCCATCTCTCCATTCATAGCTATCCTTCTTCATCCATCCCACGTAACATGCCTGTTGTCTTTTACACATTAATTCTGAATTCAAATTCTTTCCTCTTCCTTTTTTTTTCCTAGAATTTTATGGTCTTTGAAGATAATGACCACATCTGTTCTTTAGTTATCAAATATGTTTCTTATTTTAATGATTTCCTTTGTCTTTTTAAGTATCACCTATAGCAGATCTAAAGTTCGGTTGCACTGATACTTTCTCCTCTCACGTTTGCAAACTGTGGTTCTATCCTGGAGAGCATTTTGCTCCTCCTGCCCTTCAGGGGCTTTCATCTCTTTCTGTCAGTTGTTATACAGCTGCAATTTGAGCAGAGCAAAGGAAAACCAATTGTGTCTTTTGGCTTATCTATTTCTTCTACCATTGTTTTTTTTTAATTAGCTGAGAAGATGACTGGCATAAAAGACAGTTCACTCTACTTACTGTGACTCTGCTGTCTGGATTTTGTTTGGGGATTTTGTTTGGGTTTTTAAGCAAGAACATACTTAGAGACTGTTTCTGTCTTTAATAAAAAATTATTGGTTGCATAAGAAATCTCAGGTAATCTCATATCACCTCAGGAACTCCTCAGAATAGAGTGGAACACAGAGCATCTGGATTCTGAAATTTGTCCCCACTTCTTTCTTTCTCTGTGGTGATAGAGTCTGTAACCCTGGCAGCTATAGCCCAAGCTCTTCTCCTATGATTTTCCATCCCCAGATTACATCACTATTCCCATCTATAGTGCATCTCTTTGTCTCCTTTCCATGGCCATGAGAACACTAAGAACAGCTGAACAGTCTCACCTCAGTGAAGAACTGGCAACCTGGACCTGAGGACTCCAACGGAATGTGAAATACAGGTTTCTGCATCGCCTGGATTCTGACTGAAACACAGCTTTGAAATTTGCCATTATTTACTATAACTGCTTCTTATCTTCCCCTTCTAACCCAAGACTGCTCTCCTGAGTGATGTAAGTCACAAGAGAAAACATGCATGTTCTACTTATACTGAGCTGCTGTCTGCCACGTCAGCACAGCCTGTGAGAAGGTCCCAGACCAGGTTCAAAACATGCCTACTTATACTGAGCTGCTGTCTGCCATGTCAGCACAGCCTGTGAGAAGGTCCCACTCTGCAAGGCACTTATGTGCATAATAATCTAACTAGAGCTGAACACCTACTTCCAAGACTTGAAATCCCAAAACTGGCCCTTTGGATCTCACTCTGCATATCTATAAAACTGGCCTAAAGTTCCTTATATGGAAAGAAAAGGAGCTACTTATACTGAGCTGCTGTCTGCCATGTCAGCACAGCCTGTGAGAAGGTCCCACTCTGCAAGGCACTTATGTGCATAATAATCTAACTAGAGCTGAACACCTACTTCCAAGACTTGAAATCCCAAAACTGGCCCTTTGGATCTCACTCTGCATATCTATAAAACTGGCCTAAAGTTCCTTATATGGAAAGAAAAGGAGCACAATTACTCTTTCGAGATGCAGATCACACTCTACATTAAGTATGCATAAATTTTTTTAGGGTTGTTTCTTTTTTATGAAAACAACCAAATTCCCTGTATGATGCAATCATAGAGATCTTGCATTTTCAGGATGTTATATAAACTCATCATGCTGCCTGGGCTGTTCTGCATGCAGCTGTCATTTCTAAAAAGAAACTAAGAAAACCCCTCAGCTTGTTTCTGAAACTCAGACCTAAATGTGTGTACTGCAGATCCCTCCTTGGAGGACAATTGTTTGTCATCTGTTTTTCAAGGGTCCTTTTTACAGAGTTTCAGCCAGACAACATATTGTTCTGCCATGCAGAAGCTGATCTTCAGAAAAAATATTTGTGCATGTAAAAAAAAAATTAGAATAAAGGGTTATATGTCCCTTCATTACTGATTCATTTTGTATTCTCTGTAATAGCCCATATCATAATAAATTCATGATGTAGTCCTGTGAATGTCATTGTTATTTAGCATTAGTTAAGCACTGGTTAATAGAACCTCGCCATGTTGATGTGCCACACATAATGTACACAGTCACTGAATGGAGACTTATTCTGAAATTTTTACTGTCCTCTGAAAGGCTAGTTTAAACTCTTATTGCTGTCATTAACCCTATTAGTCATATGGATCAAATTTGACTACTTCCAAACACTTTTTCCTCAAACTGGTGACAATGCGATTTAGATATTTCAAGCTAATAAAGGTATTTGTTGTTATCTTTATTTTTTTTAGAGAAGAGCATTGCCCAGGTACCACCTTGCAGCTCTTCAGCACATCAAACAACAAAGTGCCAATCATAAGCCAAAGGAATAGAGCCCTCCTGGCACTGCCAGATTTAGTGTTGGTTGTGTAATGCCACAGTTACACCACCTTGTAGGAACTCTACTTGGCCCCTTTAGACTACAATGATCAGCCATTTCCCCCATCTTTCTTTTCTACATCACTGGCACTGGTAAGATATTTTCCGGCAGTTTGTTCCCCGGTCTCTCCCATCTGCCACTCTCCCCCAGGCAGAAGTGGGAGACGGACACAATCAGGAGCGATGGAGACTCTCAGACAAGCTTTTCATATTCCAAGGATTCTGCCTCAGACACTGAACTTCAGGAACCTCTGTTTCTCTCCACAGCAGAAAGCCATATTTCTTTTCAACGAAGCCAAGATGTTTCATCATCAAGAGGTACAAGCAATTACTGAACCCATGGTTCCAGTCCAGCATAGTGCTTGCCAGGAAAATAGCTCACTTAGCATTACTTGTAGATAGTGCTCTGTATAACATAGTGAAAAATTCCTAAGAAAACAAATTTGGCATTCTTTTAGCCTGTTTCTACTTTGTTCAGGAAATCCCTCATTCTTTTTCCTCATGACCCCAGTTGATTTCAACTCTATGGCAGTATCTGGTTTATGGGAGTTGTAGCTCACAGAAAAGTAAAATCACAAGAAAAGAGTACATTCATGGCCTCATTGAAATAACACTATTGTCTAAAATGAAAGCTTTTTTTTCTGATCATGGCTACTTCTATGATGTTCTTAAAATTCACAGTATGTGTCTTTCTGAAAAATTCCCCAGCCCCGCACAGCAGAATCCAAGTGGGCTGGTTCAACATCACAACTGCTGGGTGGCACTTTGGGGCCAATGATTCCCAGGCAGTCAGAAAGGGCCCTAAGGTGTGCCAAGTGCCTCCACTACATACTTTCTTTCTGCATTTTTCTATTCTGTGTGTTTGTGTTGTCATACTCTGTTCTGCTCTATATCCTACTCTCACCCAATTCTGAGTAGGTTTTTGGTTTTTCTGCTTTCCTCACCATTCAGCTAGGAATCTGTTTTACTGACAGCTAGAGAAGCAGAGAAATTTCCTCATCCCAGGGTGGCTTTTACCTTGAGAGCAGTCAGACACATCAGTGCTGAATCTTTACAAACCTCCCTAAAACACATCTATGATTGTCTGCCTTGATTGCGGCCACTGCATGCAATGCATCAAAAGTATCCAGTGACAATCAAGACAACATGGAACAAGTTTCCTTGTGAGCTCTTTGCTTGGATTCTGGCTTTTTTGCTAGCACGTAAAAGATGTTTCAGAGTTATGCTGCCTTCATCAGTCCTTTCTACAGAGCTCAGCAGGTCTATAGGGCCAAGCTGTCAGAAACTGGCAGGGGAGAACTCAGGCTGAGTGTAAAAGGGAACATGCAGGAGAAAACTACACTGTCCTTTACAAAGTAGTGACCATTTGTTTCTGATATAAAAAATAAATGTTCTTCTCCTCATTATCTTGAAAATTAACTGCCTATGCTATTCTTATTTTATACAGTGTCATTCCCTTAAATCACTGTTGTGTCATATGGATGTTCACACACATTTGTACACAAGTCCATTGCTATATTACCTTTTCAGACCCACACCATCTTAAAAACTACTGGACCTGCTACTGGTCTTTCCTATTCGCAGGGCTTTATTTTGTATAGGAGGGAAATATGAGTCTTCTGCTCAGTACTTTTGTTTTTCCTCTGTATCTTCTGCTAACTAGCATAAAAAGAGTCCAATTTTCAATTTTCAAAATCTTTCTCTGTGAACATTTCAACAAACAAATACTTGAACTCACTGTATTCCCCCCAGTGCTACTCACAAAAGAGTCATCGTTGTAGACATCAGTACCCAACCGTGTGTCTGATCATTCCATAAAAAATTTTCCCCGGTCAAATCTCATCTAACCACCATAGAATAGATGTTTCTCCCTGTGGAGAAAAGTGGATTCTTTCAATTACTGTAGCCCAGGAAGAAGGTTAATCCTTTGGAGCCTTCAACCTAAGGAAATGTCATTCCTACCTGCACTCAAAAATTATGAAAAAACAAATATATAATTAAAATTTAATAAATACAATAATGAAAAAGTTTATCAATTTTTAATTATTCTACTAAGCAACACAATAAAAAGTTAATATGGTTATAATGTGTTATTAATGAACAATTAATTGCTATAATTAGGAGGTGAAGCTGATGAGCTGAGGAAGTGGTTTAGTGCAAATTATTAAGGCAGGGTTTTGATCTTCCACATATAATGTCCAGTGGTTTTAAAACTGAATAGGGACCAAACTCTATTTTCAAAGTTACACAGCTATAAATCCAGAGGAGACAACTTGTTATGGACTTTCTTGTAGCTCATGTACATTTTTAGAGTGCTGTCCAGTGGTGGAGATGAATGTTAATGAATTTTATCAGAAGATATATAGTAGCCCTTATGCTATTCCTTCAGTATGACTGTGAAGAGATACAAAAGTCAAAAAGACAAGAACAATTTTATTCTGACTTCTTGTGATTTACGTTTTCAGTTCTTCAGTTTGTTTTTTTCATCTATTACAAGTAGTTTTTACTAGCTCACTCTATGAATATACAATAAAGAACTTTGGATGCAGGAGCTAGCAGCTTTCACACATTCAGCAGTGGAAATATAAAGTCAGAAAGTCTATGATAATTCAATTCAGTCTTTCCCATGACACAAAGTATGGCATCCTGTCTACTGATCCATCCATCAAACCCAGGAACTTCTCAACAAACAAATGGTTCATTTTAAAATAGGCATTCAGTTTTGATTTAGAAGTCTCTGTGAGTGAGGACCTCACTATGGCTCTCATAAAATTGTACTAGTGACTATCAAAGCCTCCCTTCAAAAAGAATGGTTTCTTTTCCAATTGACTTGTGGGAGCAAAAATCCATTGAGATCCCAGTACAAGAGAGAAGAGTCTGACAGAGTCCATGCAAATGGTGTCAACCTCCTCCTTCTCTCATTCTCACTACATCAGGCTTCACAAATCTGTCCATAATATTGCCATCATTTCTGCAATGCATTTTCCTCTCAGCTCTCTCATTTCTCACTCATCCCACTGTCTGTGATTTCTCTTTGCTCAGCCTTGTCATTAAATTTGAAGCAACCTTTAGACATCCCAAGGACAACTCTCACAACAAGGATTGTTGTTTTAGTTTTCTGTCACGGTTGGTAAATTAAGAAATAAGCTTATTTCAAAAAGACACATTTTAATCACTTTATGCAACTTCCCAAGTAAAGAATAAAAAGCCTTTTTATAAGTACACTTTTATAAGAGGGAAGATGTTTCTTCTCTTATATAGTTTACATTTTTCACTGTACTAAACCTGGTAAACAGCTGCTAAAATATTTTAGTACTTTTTGAAACACCATTCACCTCTTCAGATGTATTTTTAATTGTGCCTGCCTAACTGCCTGTGTTAATGTTATGCTGTAATCTAACAGGTTATAGACACATTATTTATTTTATATTCAGGACCATTTAGCACTCTTAAAGCCTATGGGCTGTTCTTCATCTCTGTGTGTAAATAACACTATTTCCTTCACCCAAGGCTACACAGGGAATTGAATTCAAATCACAAGCTGAGTGTTCAAGTACCAGAGCTAGTGGCATGACAAGTATTCATATCAACCACAGTTTTGGGTCCCTCATCGTCACAAAATAAAATCCTCCCTTCAAAAGATTCCAAGAAACTGAATGTCAATCTCAGTTTTCAATCCTTTCATTGAAACCTTCTCCAGAGCACATTGCCCTTATATTTCTTATGAAGTGAGCCTTCAAATAATTATAAATTCTGCATTCATAATTACTAAAATAACAGCTTTGTGTTATTGCTTTCATCTGTCCACTGTGGACATAAACACAGTATAATCATAGCCACATTTTTTTCTTTCTCTGACACTTCATTTTTATTCATGATCAGTCCCACGTAAAAGGAGAAATTTGTTCTCAGTGTGAAAGCATATGGCCCTTGGAAGAGAAAGAAAACAGTGCAATGTGTGTCCAATTCATCCAGAAAAAGTATTCCATTATGATCAAGACTTTATAAAAAGCCCCAATGCTTCACATTTTAAGAAATTGTAGTACAACATCATATGAAACTTGTGGGATGCTTCAACCCAGTTCCAATTTAATACTTGTATTAATAGTGTAGTTAGCCCTTTAAAAGCACAACGATTTCCACAAACCTCCAAATCCTAGGTAATTAGGTTTTCAATCATGACAGTGTTCTTATTATAATGGCAATTTTGGCAAATAGCAGATACTTATAGCTCACCAAGGAGCTATATTCTCACTTGAGACCTGCCATCACCAAGCTAATTGCTTCCCAGTGAAACAATAGCATTTTTGTTCAACTATCATCTTTTGTTATTCTGCAATTGGGACTGAATATTGTGAAATTTAACTTCTCTGCTCTAACCTACACAACAGCATTTCATGGCATGTTTATAAAAATACTAGAATGTGCAGTTTTCTCTTGTGCTTACAGAGAGAATGAGCACTTATTTATCACAAGACTAAAAGTCTGGGTTTCCTTAAGCTGAAACCCTGTGAAAGTTTAAAAATGCAAGCCATAAAGTTTGCTGGAAGCCTTACAGAGAGCATGAGAGAGCTAATGAAAGAGCTACAGGACCCATTCTTGCATCACTTACCAGTTAAGAGCCTTTATACCCAAAATTGGTTCCACCACATCTTCTGTGCTTGCACGTAGCCATGTCTGTGCCTTAAACAAATCAGGGGTCTGTTACTCAATTGTAAGCTTTCATGTATTATTAATACTTAGCAATCCCAGGTTAGATTGGCAATTCGGGGGCAGAAGCACAAAGCAAACCTGAGATTTCTTATTCTGCACAGGTCAGATAGGGCAGCTAGGAGAAGAGCAGTAGCCCTGCAAGAGGTCATTTGTAGCCACCCTGGTGTGGAGACACTCGTGTTCTGAGTCCTCAGTGTGGTGGCATTTATCACAAAACACACGATGTGTCATTTACCTGTCCTTGTCCTGTGACTCCACAATGGCCATCACAGTGATGCAGATACTATATGAAATCGTAGTCAGTGGACTCTGGCTGGATGCTGGACATCCACCAAAGCCCTTCTCTCACTCCCCTCCAAAAAGAGACAATATTTTCACCTGGAGGAAGTCTTGAAGGCATGAAGCCTTGTGAGTTAGTACAACCTCACAAGGGAAATTCTTAATCTGGCCAAGCAGCACTTTTCCCAAAGCTCTTGCTTGTGCTGCAGTAGCCAAGCATGAGATCAAAAAAGCATAAATCACTGTGTTCAGGTCTGTAGCTTGCAGAAGGGACCATAAGGGCTCCAAGACAGCTGCAGATGGAAGAAGGCTTTTCCAGCAGCTGTTGCAATATGAATTTTTGGTGGCACAGAGCACACTGGCTGAGTTTGATTTGCCTGCTATTTTTTCTGCTTTCTTCCTGTACTTTTTGTTATCATCTGACACAAGCACACTCTGTATCAGGGAACCTGACACTGGGAATTGTCACTCTCTGTAAAGCTGGGGGAAAAAAAAGCCACAGATTCATTTACACTAATTGTTAAATTGCTTATTTCATCCTTTCTAAAGGGCATAAAGATTATCATTTTCTCCTAAATTTAGTTCTTTTAGGAACCGATATTGTCTAAGTTGATGTGTACTTAGCATATACTTAATTCCCAAATTATCCGTATTAGAGACAGTTTTGCAGGACAGGTTCTGGGAAGTCCAAATCCCAGGATAATAAACCCCCATTGAGTGCCTACTGTCAAGGGAACATCAGATCACTCCTTCCTCACCACCAGGGGAACACCTCTTCTGCCTTCACCAAGGAGAAATCACCTCTGTTTCCGAGGGGAGCTGATACAAGACGGTAACTCCTCTGTGGATGTTTTCCCATCTCAGGACAGGAGCATGTTCAGATGAGAAATTTTTGCCCATGGGAAAGAGGAAAACTGGATGCTAGGAGCTATCTGAGGGGACAGCTGTCTGTCTAAGCCGAGAAGCAAAGGCATGTTTCTGGAGTCAGATGGGGTCCAGAGCTCCTCTGGTTCCCAGCATGTGGCTCTTTGGAGTAGATATGGTCAGTTGATGTGGTTGACCACTGTACACCCACTGCCTGTATGCCAGGATCAGGCCAAGTGACAAGATTAGGCTGCCCAACAATCACCTTGTACAAGTCCAGCACGTTGTTCCAGTAAGAACAGACCCTAGGGAAGTCAAGGGCCCTGGAAAGCAGTCCAGCAGAGGTCCATGTGACAAGGTATGTAGCAACTCTTCAGGATACATGCAATGTGGGACAGCTTCACCTGAGTGTATGGGGAGAAAGACTGCATGGGGAACAGGCAAATAGCATAGGGACAGGTACCATGGCTGCCTCCATCAGGTGACATAGAAAAAATTGTTCTGAAAAGGGAACAAAAGCAGTAGGACATCTGCCATGGCTCTTCTTCACCAGGGTACTTTTTTTCCAGGATTATTTGGGGATCCCCAAAGACATTTTCTCAGCCCACTATAGGGCAGGAAAAATCTCCCTTCCTAAGATTCCTAAACTTGGAGAAGCATTATTTAACTGATTTAATTCACTGTAAAGAATCATCTTTTACTGCATCAATATCAGAAGGATTAATTATTTGCCAACAATCCCATTTGCAATGATGAGGAGTGAAAAGGAAGTATGTCCAAAATATATTCTGCATTGTAAATTCTCTAGTGCTGTTCTTCTTCAGCATCACTGGCCTGATACACTCCTTTTTTAGCTGATATTGCTCTTGATTTCCACAGAAATGAAACCTGGCCCCTGCGTTTTATGGAGTTGTTCATAACTTATACCTTGCTCAGATCATTTGGACGAAATGGCCTAGGACTCCATCTTTGAAATAGCATCATGCTCTCTGGATTTAATTTAACTTCAAAAAGTATATAGCCTGTTTTATTTTGACGTCAAAATACTTCTGATGCTAGAGTGGTTGATATCCAAGGGACTTGGCCAGCAAAGCCCAGTTGCTGTCAACATGCCCATTTTTAAAGCCAAGTTTTTAAACTACTTTCCAGAAATATATGACAAACTACCCTCCTTCACATATGCATAATTTTTAACATTCACACTGCTGGTACAGAGCCAGAGCTGTGCACTTAACGTACTCATTAGGATCCCAACTGGCCCTGTTAAAATCAATGGGAGCTGTTTTGGTCTTCCTGTTGTAGGAGCAGGAAGATGGGATGCAGTGGTTGTGCTAAGCTGTGCAATGAGCATATTTTACCTGGACATGTGTCCCAAAGATTGCTCTGGAAATGAACACAAAACTAGAATACATGACTCTGGAGCTCTAGCAATCTGTCCCGTGTTGTTCTGTTAGAGCTGAGGATACAAACTTACCGTCCACTGAGCTAACGATGTTAATTCTTTAACTGAAGCCGTAAGAGAGGACACCTTGGTGTGGAACCACCCTGGTCCTGTCTTGATGACAGTAGCACATTGCACATCTCAGAAAAAGGGCTCACAGCTGTTGAAGTCTCACTCCCACAGCATTGTTCCCTGCTGCCTACTCTCTCCCTTCCAAGGAGATATTTCTCTCATACACAGTTTCCTTCAGATCTATCTCCTTTCAGCAAAGCAGACTGGCATGGACATGCTGTATTTGATACAGCTGGTTCTATAGCATTGTTTTCAGTGGAAACTAATAAAACAGGAATTTTCAGACTGTGAATGTGATGTGAGGCATTTCTATTTATTGACTAGATTTGATTAGATTGATTTTGATTTTTATTAGATGGGAAATGTTCTGCAAGAGTTTTTTAAGGATAAAAAGAGTTTCGCTTTAAAAAAATTCGATGAAAAAATACAAAACTGATGGAACATATTTTCCTTTCTTCCTCATTCTACCCTCAATGGCTGACAATCCAATTTTACTGCAAAGCTTTATTCATGGCAATATTTCCTTATTTCTTCTCCTCTTTTTCCTATGTAACCATAAGAAGGAGAAAGTGAGATTTCTTCTTACTTCTTAGCCATATTTATCTGAACTCTTCTTTTCAAAGAACAGTTAGATGCTCCACAGACAGATGGAAACAGGACAGAGCTCAATGAGGTTGCCCAAACGTCTTACGCTCCTAAATGCCCCAAGAGTATCTGGGACACGCAATGTGCCAGCAGATGGGATGCAGACCTACAGATCCTGGACTCTGTTGGACTGGCAGCTGGAGGGGATGAAAAATACCTGAAGGCACTTCATCAGTAGCAGATGCCTCCACTTCAGCAACTGAAGGGAGCCCTAGATCCCTGTGACCAGCCTCTGCATTGTGCTGTTTGTCTCACCTTTAAGGATCACTACAGCTGAGCACTTTTAAAATCTTGGGGTTTATATAATTTCAGAAATTTGAATTTGCTCCTGGCCAATGGCTCAGTGCATAGCAAAGAGCAAGCTTAAATATTTTGAGTATCTTGATATATCTTTGCTACGAAGAGGAAACAGAAAATGACATGCCAACTATTTTACTGGGTCATTGCAAAATCCTTATCTCCCCCATGCAGCAATCGTTAATGCAATGGGAGCCATAAGGTAACATTCAGTTCAAGATCTTTAGCATGATATCATATACTGTGAGATTTACTTTGTCAGGGAGGAGGAGACTTGCAAAACCCAATGAGCTGAAAACACAAGTGGGGCAGAGAGAGGGAAACTGAGCTGAGTATCAACAAAACCTTTCCTTTCAAGCACCTTTACTTCCTGGAGCATAAAGGTAGATGAGAGAAAGGAGACGTGTGAATTGTCCCAAAGAGCCCGTTTAAGTGCTTTTTGTCTTGATCATCAGAGGAATGAGGAAGCAATGGGACTTGGGTCAGGACCAAGAGTGTATTTTAAGTGCTTTTTTCCCCTCAGGAATCATTCTGGGAAAGGCAGATGAGAGAGAGGAGAAAAACTAGACTGAGCCTCAACAGGGCATGTGTAAGTGCTCCTTTTTCGTTTTCCTTTTTAATTTCTTATTTAACTTGTTTCATATGGAGGGAGAAGAGACTTTGAGGCTGTGGAATTCACATAAAACCACTCATGGAGAGCTCTGACATTTCTGTCTTTTTCCTTGTCGTTGCAAAAGATACAAAGAATTGCTGTGAGACTGAAAGAAAAAGCACACAGACCTATGAAGGTACTCTATGTGTAGTCCCTGAGCAGATTCCAGGCCAAATTCTGATATCTTCACCAAAATGAATTCCATTTTTCCACACCAGCAGCTCCCAGGAATTTAAATAGAAAGGGACTGTGCCCCTAAGAATAGCAAAATCAAGCTACCTGGCAAGTACACAGTATTTTTATGTGTCTGCAGACCCTCTCTGCATTGGTCATATTGGCAAAGTGATGGAAATGCCACTTAATGAAATGCAGCTTGAGAGAAGAGACATTGGAAAACAGATTTGAAGACTCTAGAAAACATTTAATCTTCTTTTACTGTTGCCTGGATGGAAGCTTGAGTAGACAACAGTAGTTTTCACAAGCCCCAGGAAAAAATTTATTTTAACAGAAAACCAATTTAATTTCTTTTTAAATGAGATGGAATTTTACCCTTGGAGAGGTACATCACAAATCTCCCATTCCTCTGATAAAATCAAACTTTCGTTTGTGAATTTTCTGCAGAGCTCCCCAAGATACAACACAAAACAAGAGCCACACAGAAGACAAAAAAAAAAATCCTCATGAACTTTTTATTCTGAAGTATGCACCAGACATGCAGCAAAATGTTCAAACCTTCAGACCCCAAATCCCTCTGTTTCAACAAGCACTCTTTTCCCAGTAATAACAATTAGACTAATGAAAATGTGATCTTTCCTTAAGGAACTTTCCTAAAAACATTGTCACAAGATGAAACATAATAGATACATGACCAAAAACATGTGAACGTGTTTGATTTTGTGACCACTAATTGGACACTTGGAGGAGAATCCTTCTGTCCACTTCACACTGCTTAGTCAGCTCTCAAAGCTAATTTGAGTAAATTTGAAATTTCTTCCCACAGAAATTTGTTTTAGAGAGTCTTTCTTTGTTATTTGCATGTCCAATGCTTTCAATACTCATAAAATTTACTTTCTTTTCTAGTGTGAGAGAAACAGTTTTAATTGATTTCTAAAGCTTTCATTTTTCAAGGAGTAATCTTTAAAAGAGAGCACAGGAATCATCAAAAGGCAGCACAGTCCATGCCTGTACCAAGGGAGCAGATGGAGTGTAAATGGTACACAATCTATCCAAATTATTTCAGTCATATTAAAGCTTAAAAAAATTTAAAGTAAATCACTGCATTATTTGGTTGGGTGGCTTCTAAATTTTATGACTTTTGGGAAGGATCCTGTAATGTTTTTGAGTTGTCCATTCATTGACAAGAACTGGGAACCAAAGTTGTGACCTGCCCACAGGTCTCAAAGTAGCCTATATGGTGCTATAAATGCCATCCTTACATACCTGCCCATGGAGCATTATTAAAGTCCCTCATGGGTGATTTCACTCTGGAAAATACTGATAGAGACATTTTCTAACTAGAGAATTCTACTTGGTTGAGTCAAAGAAACCACTGAAGCTGCATTAACTACAGCAGAGGTTTATTTCAAGGCAGGAAGGGGGAGGATTTTCATTTTTCAATATCCTTAGAAGGAAATAGTTCTGGTTTTCATCATATGGATGAAACATATGAACAATACTGTATCCCAGTACCTTTCCTGTATAATTGAGAAGGGGTGAATAATTCGAATGTGTAGTTTTTGTCAAAGTGAAACATTTCAATTGAGAGTAAAAGATTTATTTTGTTTACAGTGAAAATGTTGACATTTTCAAGTTCTGTTTGTAATCCACTTGAAGACAAATATCAAAATTGCCCAATGTCCTGTGAGATGGAACTTCTGCCCTCTTTCTCCTTTGCTTGAAGCAATGAGATATTAAGTGCGAGAGGATGAATTAGTTTTTATGTCCGTTCAGTCCCAGTTATCTACATTCAAGAAAAGTTTCAGTTACTTCCACTCATGATGACAACTTATGATTAGTTCCAGCTGCAGTGTTGACATCTGTCTACTGCAAATTGAAGAGACTGTCAGTTCACCCATTAGCAGCAATTCAGCTGGGTTTGGCTTCAGCATGGCAACTTTAAATCAAAACGAGTGTTTCAAAACCACTTACAAAAGCTCATACACTCTATTCTTCTTAAGATGCCAATACAATGAAGGATTGTCCTTGATATTTTGGAAAGAAGCTTGGTCTCCAGTTCTTTCCTGAAATGAGGAAATTTCAAACAGTTTCTTTCCTTCATTTCTTTTCAAAAGGAAAATATCTGCTCAAAATGTTCATTAGCTTTCAACATTTTTACCCTACTATTACAATTTGAAAATAAAAAGGAACACAAACTACTTACCTTGGATTCACTGGGATTTTTCTTGACTTTCACACCTTTCAAAAATAACTTTGGACTTTGGATATTTTTGACAAGGCTGTCTGCCAGAAAAGAAGACAAAATTACTGATCTGGTGAGAAGCAGATGGATTATAAAAGGTACCTGGCATGGAACAAATGTGAAAATGAAGAGCAGAGAATAGGTCTCTCGTTGCAGTCTTTCAGGAAGGAATTCCATTGACTGTAAGGATTACCAGAAAAAAGGTCCTCTATTTCTTACATGTGCAGTAAGTATTAATGGTTTCAGGAAATGAGACATGAGTTTTGCCTGTGGAAGTGCATATACAATTTCATACAACTGCACAATTAAGTTTCTGCCCTCTCCTGGTTGGAGAAAATTATTTCACATTTCTTCCATGCCTCCTGTCTCCTGTGGTAGTTCCAAGGCTGAGCTCACACCATGGTCACGCTCCCTGATCTATCACATCACCTTCATGCTGGCCAGTCCCTGGGTCAGGACAGTGAGTCTGTTACCCAAAGAAATTCAGAATCATGGAAGGGAACTCAAATGTCACCAACACAGTGGATGGACACAGCTGGACCAAGCCACACAATGCTGCAAATGTGAGCTTATGCTCTCATGCGACCTGTGGGAACACTATAGACAAAAATTGTAATAGACAGAACCTCTGTTTTCTTTCTTATGTGGACTCCTCTTTGGAAAAGTGCTGAGAAAATACCCTAATGAATAACTTCCTTTCACAGAAATAAGCACAGCACTATATACCTGGCAGAAAATTTTAGGAAAGTTCATCAACTACAAAAAAAGTGGCAATGCCGTGTTTACTTTGAAGAACATTTTCTGCGTGTCCATACTGAGATTCATCTTTCTCTTGGATTTTTCTAGAAGAAATAATTTATTTTTCCAATAAGTTTGATGGTATACTTAGCTAAAAATCTGTAAAACCATTCAAGAGCACCTTCTGTTCCTTATTTTCTGGCTAATACTCTGCTTTGCCTCTGTCTTTGTCAAAAGGCCATGTTGGTCTTGTGAGAACTTGCATTTTCCACCCATGCTCAGTTTGTGCTTATGCAGTTGTGCCACACCTATGCAACTAGTGCCACACATTGTTTACATATGCTTGGTTCCCAGGAGTGGTTTTCATGTGGACATTATCATCAACAGAGGTTTTGCTGCAGATTTCAAACCTGATGCTTTTTATATCCATGCAGCATCCAATAGGCTCTGGTCCTTAGTGCAGATCTAGAACTACTGAAGAGCTCAGCCCAAAGCTGTAATACTCAAGCCTTAAATGAAGACAATTTGAAGGGTGGACACAAGACATTTTAAGGCACATTTCTGAATTTGAGCTCTATTAGATCTGTTGCAAAGAAACCTGAAGGTAGTTATTAAAAACTGTTTCTTGAGCTCTGCTTGGGAAAGATGGGCAAATCTTAAATATAGTGGTCATAAATCATATCTAGCCTTCCTTCCTTATGTGGCTATTGTAATGGATGAGTACTGCAAAGAAATAAAACCTCCTTCACCATAAAGATATCTATTATAAATGTAAATATAATGTTCTACTTTTGACAGTTAAAATCTGAATTCTGGTCTTATAGACACTGGTTTTATACCACTGTGGTTCCATCTACGTCAATGGACTTAGTCACTGGTTTCCTGATGCACATGGGAACACTTCAGTTAGGCACAGACAAGCAGGAATAATTGAAAAGTTCCTTAGGTATGGGGAAACCAGCGCCAACAAAGTCAAACTTTCCCTTTGCAAGGTGAATGTGGTTATTTTGCAGTGAGTCAGAGCTGAGGCATGAAAGAGCAGCCCTGAGTGAGGGCAGAAGCTGAAGCATTAAGGCCAGAAACGTGCAGTTGGTACAAGGCCATGAAAAGAGCTGGTTTGCCATACAGGAGAATTGGGACAACAGAGCATTTACATTGACTACTGAGTGCACACCTGTGACATTAAGGATAAACCAATCCTCAGTCCTGAGCTGACCCTCTGGGAACATATGACCCACCTCTGAGTGCTATTTTCTCCATGAACAAGAGGCTATTCTGGCAAATTACTTCATCATAGTGGGATTTTTGCTTTTCTGTCTTTCCCCTTATTTTGCCTAACAAACACCAAGAAATGTGCAAACACAATGCCATTGTACTGGCTAGAGGCTGAATGGAGATATGAGATTAAAAGTCAATACCTGCCTCCTACCAACCCTATTCCACTGTAACAAAATCAAAGTCAATGGCCAAAAAGACAGTCTGAAAGCCATAAATTATGTTTGACTTCTGATTTTAGCCATTTTAAGCCCCTGTCAGCCTTTCAGAACAGGGATCCTTTTCCTTTCTGTTTTTTCTTAAAGCAAAGCATAGAAATTCATGAATTGGATGTGAGATGGAGTGAAACGATAAGTTGTTCTTGCTTGATGGGTGTCACCAGAGCATCATGCACTGTGCTAATTTCTCAGCTTGTGAATATACATATTTAGACTGACAGTTGAAAGTGGGCTGCAGATTCCACTTAAAACATGTTTTTCATGCTGAGTAATGAGGGCAAAACGCAAACTAATTCTGGCAGTTAAACTACGTACTTAAACCTTTCATAGTGTTGTCAAACACTATAATCCTTCAAAAATCTGAGTTTGAATAGCCTCAATATTTTATTTAATGAATTTTAAATCCTATAATTACCATAATTAAGACACTCCTTTTGGATCATGTCAATGTGCTGCTCAGAGAGAAAGCTGTAGGCAATTTTCACTAAAGATTTTCCTGAATGCAAATGATACATACAGCTCATTTTGAATTCCTCGTGATGTCATTTGGGGGAGCATTTTTTTTTAGAATGTGTCCAGCACACTTGAGTAATTACAGGAGTTCATTTTTCATCCATGTAGGTTGGCTGGGAAGTTTCTTGGTGATGTCACCTACCTGGTCCCCAGAAAGGCAACATATCTCTTTATGGGCTGGGTGTGGTCATCATAGCAGGCCCTCCATTCCTCTCAAAAGGGAGTCACCAATGACTATTACCCTTCTTTTTTTCTTAATTGAGGAGATCATGATGCAAGGTGCAGGCTGTCCTGCCCTAAGCAACCCCTCCATCCCAGAATATCCTTCATCCACATTCTCATTTCCCTGGTCCTCATTTACCTGGTCCTCTGATTCCAGGGCCCCATACCTATTGCATAAGGGTACCAGGAGAGGTGGTGTAGGTTGGGAAGGGATTCACCTGCCACCCTGAGCAGAAATCCATTTCCACTCCCTGCTGTCTCTAAGGTCCCCTCCTTCTTACTGGTAGTGAGAGAGTAGAGGATCCATTGCTTTTTGCCAAGTGGATGGTGGGTGTATTTGTCTAAGTCATGGTAGAGTGCTATTGTCCCTGCTGCCATCTGAGAGGAATGCCAGGCTCTGGCACTCCTTGCAGCCTGAGACCTGGACCCCTGCATGCTTTCAAGAGTGCTCCATCTGGGTGGCCACATGGTGCATGCAGAGAAAACAACTTTTGTCCAAGTGGACACCATACATATTCTTTCTCCATGAGGGCAATGACAACTAACTGTGTGTGGGGTGTCACATGAAAGGAATTTTGCAAGGCTGATGGAGTTGGCCTGTACAATGTGGTCTTCACAGGAAGAAGTATGGCCATATCAAAGGGAAAAAAATTAGGGTTACTTGTGGCTCTATGAGCACTTTGTATTTAGCAATTTAAAAGGTTTCACAGCAAACAAATCAGTATCTCTAGGAGAGAAACCTGCTTCACATCCAAATCTGCAATTCCCAGCCCTGTCAATGGCATCTCTGAGGACTGAACTTGCAGTATGAGGCTCATTTGTTCTAATAGCTGTAATCAGCTATACCACCCATGCAAATTAACACCAATGAAATTATAATCATTATTGGCTGATTTAATTGAAATGGCTACAAGGTATGAAATAAGAATTTTACCAAAAAATTTCTTTACAATGCATATAGGGAAATAAAGGATGTTTATATTTTAGGAAGAAGGTTATAGTCATAATTAGTGGATGAAGGCAGTAGGAAAGGGTTGTTTGGCTTCATGCGGTATTGGAACTTTAACTGGTATTCCTTCAGCACCTTGAAGTTCTACAGGAGAGATGAGTTGTGATTTCAGCCCTTTCTCCAGCTGATGGTTTCCTAATCAAACATAAATTATTTAATAATTTATTCCTGTGGTGAAGATAAGTAAGTGGCCAAAAATCATGAAATTCTTCAGGACTTAGGTGCCCTCTAAGTCTTAAGTTATAGTTAAAGCTCTGTGAACTGAACAATTTGATTTTGCTTTTAGAATGATAAAGAGCGAAGAAACAAAAAATATTAAGAAATGAATACTTAAATCCTGTTGATAGATATCTTTTTATCAAAGGATAATACTAACATCAAACATTTTTCAAAGGCATTCAAGAAAATTAAGACACAGATACCCAGCAAGCCGGATAGAGATAGCTGCTAAGGCAAGGTAGGTGTCTCAGGCCTGTGGAGAAGGGTTTGTTTAGATTCCTTCAAGATTCAAAGATTTTGGTTATCTTGAATAATCAGCTTTCAGTAACCTGGCACTTACACTGAGACATGCAGACCTACATTCTTGAGTTGAGCTCTAAATCTAACTGAAGACTTTGTATCTACATGTAATTTAATTTAAAACTCAAGATGAAAAAGAGATAAATTTTCATAGAATCCTGGAACGGCTTGACTTGGAAGGGACCTTGAATACTATCTGGTTTCAAACCCCCTTGTCATGGGCAGGGACACCTTCCTCTAGACCAAGTTGTTCAAAGCCCCATCCAGCCTGGCCTTGAATGCTTCCAGGCTTGGGGCATCCACAGCTTCTTCTTCTGGTAACATGTTCAAGAGTCCCATCAACATAATCACTCAGTTTCAGTTACCAGTTTGGCTCCTTTCCTATGTGAAACCAAATTTAATCAATGAAAAAGACAATCAAGTTTGTCATTGATGAAAACCAGCACAGTCTTATGATTTAAGTGAAGTTAAGCTGAGCCTCTGACCTGAAAAGGATGAAAAATGTTTTCATTTATCCCAAAACAGGATTTCAAAAACATTGAACCATTTCATTCACCTTTGTTTTTGCCCAGAAAATTTATCTCTTGTCTGTGATTAAAATCCTATACTTCAGGGCATGTTTCCTACAATATATCCTATTTCTCAGGTGCTGGAGGCATGCCCTGGAGAGTATTATTCCTTACTTAGTGTGTGTCAGACCACATTTGACACAGTCCATTACACTGACACAAGATTTATCCTTCTGATAAAGAAGCAAAATCTTCAGCTGGGCAAACAGAGTTCGATAGCCATTCAGAATGAAAAATATCTGGGTTTTAAAACACTGCTAGTATTCCCAGGCCCAGAGGTTGTGTTTTCAGTGCCTGCACTAGCATTAAGATATCATTTAAAAGCCCAAAGAAAGGCAAATGATTGTATTAGCTCTATCTCCAGGCCTGTTACAGAGGTACTGATTATTTGCTATATCTTCTACAGACAACAGGAACTTCACTCTGCAAATCAGACACTCTAATTTAGGAGGGATCTGTCTCTCTGGTTAAGGGCTTACAGCGTTGAAAGGAAGACACTGTTAGAAAAAGTATTTCATCTTAAAGCAATATAACTCAAGAGAATTTGCATGCATAGCCTTAGGTTCCCAACTAGAAATGAAATAACATAATATCAATAACATTATCAATATCAACTAATAGAAGAGTTAGAAAATTGATGTTAAGAATAAACACTGAAATAGGATGCTTCACAAACATTCCCAAAGTGTTTTAAATGTCACTGAAAATGGAAATTAGTATCTTTCTAAATTATTTGTTAGGAGCTGCAGTGACAGGACAAAGATCAATGAGTGCAAATTGAAGCAGGGGAAATTTAGGCTAGATATGGTGAGACACTGGCACAGGTTGCCCAGGGATGTGGTGGCTGCCCCAACCCTGGCAGTGTTCAAAGCCAGGCTTGGTAAAGCCTTGAGCAACCTGGTCTGGTGGGGAGACGTCCCTGCCCATGACAGTGGGAATTGGCACTAGATGATCTATAAGGTCCATTCCAGCCTCTAAAATTCTATGAGACTATGATTCTATGATTGTATCTTCTAAATGCATTATCTTTTTTAATTCAAATTCAGGTCTACTGTCGTATTTAAGTAAAATAGTACCATCACACTAGCATGCATAGCAGAGAGCAAAGCCAAAAAAAAAGGCATATTTTGGACCATGTATTACATAACATTTGATTTCTTACAACTGTTGCCATTTGGTTACCCAATTTGCAGTTAGTTACCCAATTATTTGCATTTGATTAAAGAACTGAGTATTTTCAAGCAGATCTCCACCTGAATACTCAGAGCTGTGGATTGCATCTTTTTGTCACGGTCATTCCTTTCTCTGATCTGTTTATGTCATGGTTTAGTTTTCTGTTCTGTTAAAAAAATATTCCTTAGTTCTTTATATTTCTCTTCCTCTGGTGTCATTACCAAATAAGAAAATCTTTCAGCAGGCAACGATAGCAATTCCTGTCATTTCTTTAAAATTGCAGACAAATCACTTCTAAATGTTAGTTTTGACAATACCTTTTAAGCCTTTTATTATAACATGAATACAATAATTTTATGCTCCTTTTTTTAAAATAGAAACATGACCATATTTTTCAGTGTCTTCTTTATAGTGGAGATTCTGGAGCAAGATATGTTATTCCACCAGAACTAGTCACACTGGAATCACACATGGAAGTCATCTCCCAACCTCTGCTCACCATCTTTGGATCTTGCCTCCTGAGTCAGGTTAACTTTGCCTGGCACAGGCACAATCTCCTGTTCCTTAATTTGCATTCCAGTTCTTTTGATTTTATTCTAAAGTCTTTTGTAGGATTCATTTTGTCAAGTGGTGCAGAACAAATTACCAGGCTATGTTTCTCTGTCCTAATTAATTTATTTTCCATTTTGCCAATCCTTGCATGATACACAGCACTTTTCAACAATCATTCTATATCTACATTTACCCTGACAAAGTGTTAAACCTAGTCAAAGTTTCTTCCAGCTTTAGAGACTAATTTTTCCTCCTTTTCAAATGTAAACTATTTTCGTGACTTGTTAGTTCACAGACCATTTAGTTCATACTTTATAATTTCTTTAGACTATTGATCTTTAATCAGACCATCAAATACCTTTAAAAATCAGAGTATACCCATCTTAACAGAGGTTCATCACACATATATGAACTTGGCAAAATGGTATATCTCTCAGGACCTATTTCCACGAAAGCGTTAACTAATTATTCTTCTTCCCTTTTTCCATTCATTGATTGTACTTTACACAACCATTTTCACTGGTTTTCCTGAGAGTAATGCTGGGCTATATAAACCCATCAGCAATCAAGATTCTCCACTTTATTTGTTTTGGCTCAGAATTAACATTTTTATCATTTTTTGAAATTCTGACTGTATGCCAAGATTCATTAAAAATGAATGCCTATGACTAGAGTTTCTTCAGCCAAATCTTCAAACTCCTTTCAGTCAAAATTATTGAGAGAACCCATTCCTGTCTCTGCTGTCCACTTGCAGTTGTGCAAAGCAATGCATTGATTTGTGCTTTGGGGTTATATTTTTGTGTTGTTGTTCTCCCTCACATGGTTTTGTTGTTCAGGATTTTTTTGCATGCAATCACTCAAAAGAATTGCATCTGCATCTAGGTGTTCTTGTACATCCCTCAGACACATGAATGCTAGTGTTAGTTAACACTTAATATGCTCCTGAAAGAGTAAAAATTATTGTTATCTAGGCAAAGAATGGGAGTTTACTATTAAACTGCTTATTATTCTGTTTGATTAGACTTAAAGTCAAGGTTTAGTGATCTTATATAAGGATAATATTAAAAGAAATGCCTGGGAATATAACAAGATATCACTAGCTTATGAAAAAGTGGAGTAGCTGTTTGGGTTTGCTTTATAAAATGAAGTGGAATTGGGACAGAGAGAGGAAATCTCCTGTGAGGTTTGCCTGTGAAAATTACTTGTTTTGGTCATTATGCTTTACATATACCTAGCATAGTTTACCGTGCCTAGCAACTCAATTATCATCTTTGCATACTTTTTCATTTATCTAAAGGCCCAAGGCAATCACAGCAAAAATCTTATTATATGTAATTTATAATGACATGGTATACCCAACCCTTAGCTAATTCAGCTTCATGAGGGACAATCCAAATTAGACCACAGTAGTGATGAATATTGAGCATTGGTTTTGGAAGCTCTGAGCTCAACTTCTTGAAATGACTCATGTCCCTTTGTAGTACATGCCACTGTGGGTGTGGAGCTGAGCAGAAGTGTATGGGACCTGTATAGATTATGGTACTGATGATTCATCACTGTCTGCACTGAGGCTTGGTTTCCCTCCTTCAGGTATTGGCTCACCTGTTGTGGGCCATCTGTCCCAACCCTCCCATAATAATGAAAACATGTAATTCTTCCAATATCAGGTACTGCCTTGTGGCAGGTCTCAGATAAGGTGAGTGTTAGAAACACCTAATCCCCTTCCAAAGGGTGTCATTGCCTTTCTGTTGCTCTGGCACATAGGGAACTTCCAGGACATATATGATCACTGCTACATAATTCCCTTGCACTGAGACCTGATGGAGTATGCTAGCAGAGTCAGACAGTAGGTGACTGTTCTTGACTCCATCTCCCTCCTCACTGATCTTCCTGATCTCCTGTTTCTCCCCATCATTTTTTTAAAATTTTTTCCTTTCAGTCTCTGTAGCTCTTTCTGCCAGCCCAACTCAGCACCCATCAACTCTCTGTGAGGCTGTCCCAGCCAGAGAACACTTACTTTGTTCCGAGGATTTTCTCTATTGTGTCTAACACCTAGCAGAAAGAAGCTGCCCTTTTTAAAAGTAGAATTGAAGCACTGTCCAAACACAGCACTTAGGCACAACCCAAACCATAAGCAAATCAATAGGATTTCTCATTTGTTCACATGATTACAATAAAGCATATCCCTTAATGCTTCCTTGGATGGGAGCCAAAAGACAGCAGTAAATTGAGTTGAGATCCCAGAAATTACTTTCCTTTTACTGAGGCAAATTCACCCTTTGTATTAGCAGATGACACATTCTCTAGTGCAAAGAAAGACACATAATCAGGCCACTTACAATTGGGGATCTTTTATTTCCATTTCTGTAAGTATGGTTCTTTGCCCAGCAATTAAATAAAGAAAAGAGAGAAAGCCAAAAGAAGCAACGGCTTGGCACTTTTGCTGCAAAAAATTCCTTACTGCTGAACATGGTGGCTGAGCTCTCAGGTTACATTACATCAAACAAAGGCTCTTTAAAGAAAGATCTCAGCTGCATAAAGGTCTTAACAATTAGAAGAGAAAGTGAGAGACACAAATTCCAGGCAAAAAAAATGGGAGACAAAGTCAAAATAAGAATAAATAAGGATGTTATACATTCCTAAGAAACAGCAATCCTCCTTTCTTTTTTTTTTTTCTTTTTTTTTTTTAGTTGCAGTACATAAGCACCTTCCAGGAGTGTATTAGATAATGGGAACTAAACCTTCTCATTCTGTCCTCAAGGAAAAAACACACACATTTTGATGTTCAGTTTTGACAAACTTTATAGGTGTGTACCTCATATTTCCAGCAGTAAGAAAGGAATGTCTACATGGTGGTGCCAGGTCATCCTACGCAGTGACAAACTTCTGCTTGGTGCTGCAAGTCCCAGTCTCTGGTATTGCAATGGTAATGCCAGCCCCTCAAACCCAGAATGCCTTCATGGGGGCAATACAGCAGGATGGCTATTGACAGGAATTTCCACCAACCCACCCTAAGCTAGACTTATAAAATACCTTCCCAGCTGGGATTTTTCTGCTTTAAGCAGAAAAGGAAGACATTCCTGGGCAGAATGAAGTGGTTCTGTATTTGTATTTGAGAAAATCAGATAAAGAAAGTGACCTGGGGACAGATCCAAACATGATGCAACATGTAATATTCTTTGATGTCAAAGGCAATGTCAGCTTGGGTCAGTCAAGAGAAGTCCTATAAGGAAAAACCATAACCTTCAGCCAAAAGTTTTTTTATTATATAATTTAAGATTATATTTCATTTCTTTTTTTCCAGGATTGGAGTCTAGAAGAAGAACACTGCATTCTACCTTTAAGTTCTCAGAAATTGCTTCAGTTTTGTTAGTCCCTCCATAGTTAAAATGTTTTCTTAGAAATATATTTCCAAATTGCCTACAATTTTTACCTCATAAGCAATATGTTAATGTAGTCATCCTCTCACTAAATTCACTACTTTTCCTCCACATGGAGATGATTTGCAATTGTTTTCTAAAAGCATTTTTCAAGCTTTGATTCTTTTTTATCTTTAGGCCAGCCTTCCAGTTCTCTGTGATACTGTCGTTTACTTCCTGAAATAATTTTTCTGTTCTTGCTGTTGTTTATGTTCTTTTAGCACAACTTGTAATCTTTATCATTTCAGTTTCTCCCTTCTCAGCAACCTTTTTGCTGTTCCAAACATATCTCTGGTTGCCTTATCAAAATATTGACAAAGTGCTTTCCAAGAACCTGGCAGACATTCAATGCATTCTGACACTTTACTCTCCTAGCAGACGCCTACACAGTTGAAATCCCTTCTTCCTACCTTCTTCCTCTTTGGGATGTCTCTGTTTTATATTTTCCAAAGAGCCCCATCCATCTGATCTTCTTGTTTGGTGCGTTATTGCAAATCCTAATAAATAGAGGTCACATGTACCTACCCTCTCCCTTTATCTCTGCCTGTACAACTGGCCCAAGTTATATTATGTGTATATATGTTGATAGAAAGAGATGCACAAGGCAATATCTTTTATCCATATTTCCCTGCCAGATATTTCCAGACAAGCTAAATCACTTTACGTGAGTATTCATAGATACAGATTATCTCAGCACGTGTTATTCTGATATTACAGGACTTCATGTTTGAATTCTTTGATGATGTAAATGTTTTTTGTGCACTTAATCTCATTTCAGAGGCTGCAAAATAATATGTAGGGAGACATTGTTCAAGAAAGAATCTATTTTGAGCTTTTTTTACATATGTCATTGGGTAGAAATGATTTCTATTCTAGAATTTTATTTTATATTTTACTTTTATGTTAAGTGAAAAGTACTTTTCTGTGCATTGTGGAGAAGAACACAGAATACATTCATGTGGTCACACACACATCTAAGAGTGTGGGCTATGCATTTTGCCTGTATACAGCAACACTTGAAGGTCTCTACCCTTCTCTGGGGCTAGCAAGTAAATCCGTGTATTTCAGTATGTTACATGCATAATAGCTGACAGCAGTGTCTGACCAGAGGCATTCAAGAACTGGAGACTTTCACTCACTGCTTTTTCTACTATCTCCCACAGATGTCAAATGCTGAGCCAGACCCTCAGCTGGACTCAGCACATAAGCCTCAGGTTCAGCATTTTAAAGCATGACAGAAACACTTTAAGTCAGATGAGCCCTCTAAACAAAACCTTTTTTTTCCTCTTTTTCCTTTTTTTTTTTTTTGCTTACAGCAGCTCATGTCACATGTCCAAATACTTTATATGATAGTCTTCTATGGCTCAAATACGAATAGACTCAGCTATGTAAAATCTTTTTAAAAGATGGAATGGAAAACTTTTCTTCTGACCTGAGTACTGACCATAGTCCTCTTGTCACTTATCCTAAAGAATGAGGAAAACTTTTCTATTCAGTGAGAGGAAGAGCATGTCTGAAGAGTTACAAGCTGGTAGGACAGGACAGAGAACACGCCCAGACAGAATTTGGGAAAGGAGCCCAGTTAGCTTGTTCCAGAGTGGTTCCTGGACCATTCCACTCCCTACAACAGCCATGGTGACTCGTACCCAGTGCAGCTTGTCCCATGTGAAATAACCTGTTGGCAAGAAAAGCCGACCCAGAAGCAATTTGCCGGGCTGAGTCCTGCCCAGGTTCACCCCTCAACCAAGTGCTCAGAGTGGGACCTCCTGGTGCCACCTGGTGTCAACTGGAAATTTTAACGTCCAAACACATTGAGATTCTCCAAATACATTTAGAATTAATTATTTAGGTTAAGTAAGTTGAAGGAAAATCATTTAGATATGTCTGGTTTGAATTTGTAGTGGAGCAACTCAAGGCTGGAAATCATCAGAAGGGCTAGAGAAAATGAGTTTCTTTCTGCAAACAGGCTGATGAAGTTAAACCAAAAATTAACAAGAGTGCCTACATGGTTAGAAGTACTGTTCAGCTTTTGGTGGAGGTATGTGTTTTTAAACTGTCTAGCTCAAAAGGATCGTTTTTCTATCTGGAGTTCTAAAAACCTAAAAATACAGTACAAATGGTTTTGTGGTTAGCCTATCATGATTGCAGCTGTAAAGATGGACTTTCAGATGTATAATATATGTAAAAAGCACTTCAATTTTCCTGTTCCATTCCATTATGCCCTGCCAAAATAAGCCTGATGACAGTATTTTAATCTTAGAAGGTACATGTAAAATAAATAATCCTTCATTAAGAAAATCATTTAAATTCCAAACCAACACAGAATTTAATAGTTCCAGCAACAGAACTAAGTATGTGCTTCATTGATAGATCAGGTTTATAATGAAGAACAGTTGCTACATTCTTATTATAAATGCCAGTTGCTGGTGGTAATAAACAAATATCCCCTGAAAAGCTTCCAAAATGCACTTGTACAGCGCAATTACTTCACACATGCACCCGACTCATACTTTATCAAATTCACAAAGACACATTCATGTTTTCACTTGACAGCAAATACTATTTAAATACCATGTCAAGATACCTTTCTACAAATATCCTTGTTTACTGGTCAAATCTGCAGGTAAAAACTTTGTTCGAGTGGTTGGTGTGGCAACATAATTTGGCACTCTATATCTATTAACTTCTGTTTCTGCTTTTGCACAAACAAGATTTGCCACAGATCACTGGTTCAAACAAGGAGTCTAAATGAAGTATCTCAAATTAAGTTTGAATTGATTTACATCATGAACCAATGAACCAGCAAATCTTCTTGTGTGCGTTTCCGTGTGCAGAACTAAAATACTTACAGGAGATACTGTCATCCTGGCAATTAAGGTCATTGGATGAGGAAGACCAGTTTCCTCATTTGTTTTCCCTTCTCATTTTGGAGGAGGAGGAGGAGGCAGCTGACATTCCTCCCTCTTTACTTTCTGCTAAACTCATCCAGGCTAAAAACATTCAACCTCACAAAATCTCCAGATAAAATAGCTATATGAGGAATACAAAATCTATATTAAGGAAAGGAAAATTTACAAACATTTAGTTTCTGAATAATAAATACACCACTACAGTGCTTTGGGGGGGAAAGCATGTTTCTGCTTACTCTTCAATGGAGTAATAGGTCTGTTTTCAGTTCTGTCAGTGAAAGGAGTAGGGTGAATTTAGCAGACAAGAATATGGTGGGACATAGAGTGATATAAACTGAAAATGCTGATGTGATGCTTTGAAGACCTGTGTGTTATTTTGAGAGCATCTATACACGTCACAGTCCAAATATCCCACTCTCATTTCATAGAAATATTTGAACTCTTTGCTTAGTAATAAAGAAAAGCAGAGAGGCAGCTGTTGAGGTTTTATGCTAAGGAGAGCATGTATTTGTATGTAGGCACGTGTGTGTTTGCATGTGCGTTTCTTCCTCCACTAGAGATTATGAGCCATGTAGGAATAGAGTGCTTAATTGAAAAGATAACAAATGATGAAGCAGCTGTTAAGTATGGCACAAAAATTGCTCCAAGCAGTTAAGGCTGATCATCACGATGGAAATAGCTTTTTGACAAGCCTAGCATTCCTGTGACAATAATTAAGAATCAGGTTTCCACCAAAAGGCTTTATAGCCAGAAGGGGTTGTAAATCAATGGGCAACATTTTTATCTTGGAATGAAAATTAATTATTCAGTGTCGAACATGCTTTCTCACACTTAACTGCCTGTAATGTCTCCTTTATTCTCCATCTTAATTCAATTAATATACCATTGTTAAAGGGGTGTTTGTCGGTAGTGATTTACTTTTGTTAAAAAGTACCATAAGGAAATATGACAAAATTGAATGGTTCTTAAATTAAGCCACAGTAAAGATTTTTTTGGCAGAGGGTTGCTAGCTGTTAAGTAGCCTTTGACAAGGGTGTGGATATGAGCATTTTGTATTGCACCCTTTGAGCTTGCATAAGCACATAAAGGGATTGAATAATACATGAAAGAGAAGTGTAGGATTTTTCAAAGTGCTCTATGTGGCCCTAACTTCTTTCTCCCATTTAAGCTAGTCAGAAAACATCTTGAATTTAATTGGAGCAGTTTCAGAACACCAAAGACTTTTGAAAAATCTCATTCTATTGGGAAGAAATAAAAATTGTTCTTGCCTTTTTGACTATTATATGGAAATAAAGGCATCTATCAAAGCTGTCATGACACTTACAGGAAAATGATGTGACTTTGGGGAATTATTCAGACTGTTTTGACAGGCTCTACTGTCGGAAAATGGGCCTGTAAATGTCCTCTTGGCAAGAAACATTAGGCAACATAAGCCTCCACAAGGGCAGCTTTTGTCCCACTATTGCCATTGGTGTTTTCTTCTTCAACAGTAACAGAGCTGATAGAAAAAGAAAAAAAAAAGTACTGGGATTGGTGTTTAATTTCATTCAGTACTTCAATATTTTTCCATTACTGTCCATCTTTTCTATGTTCCTGAGAAGTGCATCTTGATTTTCTGCTAAATTTTTCTTTATTTAAGCGAATAATTTTTAAAACACCAGAAGCATGAATGTAAGAGTTGTTTTCTTGAAGGAGTCACATATTTTCTCGCTCAGTATAAGTTCTTTATGGTAGTTTCCCTCTAAAGCAAAGAATATGATCTCCTGGCAGCTTAAGAGAATTTCTTAGAGGGCAAGATGTGCAATTCTTTCAATCCTTCTTTGTTATCTCATGAGTGTTTCTGCTGAAGCCAAGCCCTACTAAAAGAAGCACTGGTGAGTCACAAAAGAATGCCCTCTCTATGTACTGGAGAATTAATTGCCTTATAAAACCTGCTAACATTATATCAGCTCGAGCTAATGCTGACTCTACTTACAGCACATGGTCCTATGGGCAACAAGCAGAGCCCTGGATTCTTGTTCTTGCCCAAAAAATACTCCTGCCTTGCTGCCTCTTAAAATGTCTCTTTCAGGAGAAGATTGGTCACTGGCCTAGCATAGGAGAGAGAGGTCCATGTACCCTCTCTTTTCTGGAAGCTCATTGGTATGCCAAGCACCAACACCATCCTCTGAGTTACTCCTCTTTGCAATCAGGAGACCATAATTTAGTACCATAGAATCATCAAGGTTGGAGGAGACCTCTGAGAATGTCAAGTCCAACAATTAACCTGCTACTCTGCTGCAAACCCTAAACCCTAAACCATATCCTTCAATGCCAGATCCAGATGTCTTTTAAACAGTTTCAGGGATGATGACTCCACCACCTCCCTGGACAACCTATTCCAGTGCCTGACCATTGTGAAGAAATTTTCCTAATACCTAATCTGAATCTCAACCTTATTCACGCTTTTAAAAGTCAAGAGAGTACATGATATTCCATGGCAAACTGAAATCGTGGAACCAGAGTAAATCTACCATGCCATGTTCTCAGCATGATACTGGTGAAATAAACTTCCAAATTATTTGGGTTTCCATATTTGAACTAGGAAGTAAATTCAACCATCTCAGGGATCCTAATGTGTTTTCCCTCCCATTAAGCTGGTTTACTTCATTTGCACATCAATATATCCTTGACGAACAGAGCTATCACTCGTACTTCAAGATATCCCAAGAAATCAAAGAATTCATATTTCATCTATGAACCTTATGGGATAGGGATCACAGTGATCTTGGAAGAGGGTAGAAAGTGCTTGAAAGTGCTAGATTTCATTTTTTATTTGACGAAACTTATGGTACAATTGAAATAATAATGCCAGCTCTCAATCCAGAAATGTCTCTTTCTATACTGTCTGAATTTTGAATTTAAAAATCCTTTTGTCCCCTCCTATCCTGTTTTCCACCTCACTGGCCACCAACATTTCTTCTACGCTGAGTATTCTAAACAATTAGCTGAGAAGCATTCCTTGCAAATACCTCCCCAGCCCAACACCTTTACTCAATTAGGATATTGCTTCCTCTTCAGTCAACATGACTTGTTTCTGTAGGACTACCTGAAAGGAAGACGCCCTCCAAGAAAAGAGGCTGCCAGAAATTGGCCCTGAGATAATTCCCTTGTGTTCATCAGGTGCTTCCCCCATTTTAAGAAGACAGAAGTTGGGAAGCAAGGAGAACATGTGTAGATCAACACACCTTTTAAAACATAGGCAGAACTATCGGGATTTGACTTTAAGTAGATAAAATCTTTAACTTTGCCACTTCATGTACTTGTCAATACAGCAAATTAATGGCTTCTGCACTGACTCACAGTTTTGTTTGCAGTGTCAGGCCAGGAAATGAAAGAGCAATAAACCACCCAGAAAATATCAAATAATTTCTGGTAGGAAAAAAAAACAAACAAACATGCAAAATTCAAAGAAAATTCACCTATTGTTAGTCCAGGCTATTAATGTCTGCTGCCATTCCATCCAGTTGGAGGGAGCAGAAGACTTGCATGAATCACATATTAGGACAATATGTTTAATACAGAGCCAGACCAGAATGTTTCTGGCATATTTTAATGGATACAATAATGTTGCATTACAAATCTGTCCTTGAGTTTTTCTTTCAAGGGGACTGCCCTGGAGTTAGTTGCAAAAAAATCAGTGGTCTGGAAATTATGTAATTTAAACATGTTTACCTCAGTGTATGACAGTCTCTGCAGCTGTTGAAGTGGGCAGAGCCTCGTCCTGCTGAGGCTAATTCTCCTAAATTAAAAACTGTTTCTGTTCCATTCACCCCCACCACCACTCCCATGTTTAGCCTTTGCTGACCAAACGTGGGAATTTGGAACATTTTATAAATCCTTCCAAATAAAGAGATGTTCAGTGGAACAGTCCTTTACCAAAAAAAGCATTTTCATTTTACATTATTTTCAGGAAAGTGGTGCCATTTTGGGTGGGGAAAAGTGGAACCTTTTCATCATCTGTCACAATTACAATATATCAAAATTAATTACCTCAAATATATCTTTTAGAATAATTTAAATTACATTAATGGGCTGTAAAACTTTAATGGAACATTTAAGTGTCTTCGTTCTGTTGATATTTAACAGGACTTTATGGCTATTCAAATTTTCCTAGTGCGGCTGGTTTAAAAGCTGAAAATTGCATCCGGAATTCCAAATTTTCAACTGTTTTCAGTGAATCAGGAGATTATAGAATCTTAGAATCATAGAATTTAGGGGTTGGAATGGACCCTACAGATCATCTAGTCCCATCCTGCTGCTATGGACAGGGACACCTCCTCACTAGATCAGGTTGCTCAAGGTCTCATCCAGCCTGGCCTTGAACACTGCCAGGGTTGGGGCATCTACTACCTCCCTGGGCAACCTGTGCCAATGTCTCGCCACTCTTATCATAAAAAACCCTTTACTCACATCCAACCTAGACTTTCCCTCCTTCAGTTTGAACCCATTACCCTTGTCCCATCACTGCAGTTCCTAGCACAGAGTCCCTCTCTAGCTCCCTTGTAGCCCCTTCAGATATTGAAAAGTTACTATGAGCTCTCCACACAGTCTTCTCTTCTCCAGGCTGAACAGCCCCAACTCCCTCAGCCTGTCTCCATAGGGCAGATGCTCCAGTCCTCTTATCAATTTCATGGTCCTTCTCTGGACTTGCTCCAATAGTTTCATGTCCTTCTTATGTTGAGGGCACCAGAACCACACGCAGTATTCCAGGTGGGGTTGTATTCCAGGAGATAAGCTGGTAGAGTTAAAATATAAGTTCCTACACTTCAGACTGATTCTGCAGCAATAGGGAATATAGACTAATACTAACCTTGAT
>NW_008650097.1:13298-36817 GCF_000695815.1 Acanthisitta chloris | reverse complement strand
TGTCTGTTTTTTAATTATTATTGATACCACTCTTTCACAAAGGACTTCTTTCCTGTGTTACATTCCTGCAATATGTGAAATGAGGAATAGCATATCCTAACTGTAGAAATTCATTGTGATATTATATAAAACTGCTATATGTCACTCGTTCCTGCTTGCCATTTACAATAACAGTTCACCAACAGAGACAAACCACTATCAGTGTTTAGTGTATCACCAAGAGCAAGGGTGCTAATGAACAAAAAAATAACAGATTACTGTGTGCACAAGCACTAAACACAGCCAAATAATATACTGGAGTGGTGGGATGGCACAATGGAAAGTTCACCTGGGCAGTGTTTGGAGTTACATTTTGTACTGCACTGATTCACCCCTTGCCAGATTGATTCATGCAAGGTCGTACAGAGACGGTCTCAGTGTCTGGGCCTCTTTAAAATGAGAAAACCCTCCAATTGTCTAAGACTAGAAATTTACTGAGATGCTTGTAGCAGAAATTTATGAAGAGGCCACACTGATCTGAAAAAATTAAAAGGGAGGGGTTCAAAAAAGATTTTTCACTCTTGCTGATGACACAGAAATCCATAAATGTGGCTTTTCCATATGACAAAGTGATATGCAATATTCACTGTGGTTTCACACAGTTGGGTCAATAAACTTCCATTAACTATGGACAAACTGTCAAAGTGACCCGCTGCCCTCTTTTCTGCAGTATAACTTGGCCTTAGCTGTCCATATTAATATGAATTTTAACCCTTTGGTTTGGCATTTTAATTCTTCATCCATTAGTCTCACATTTCTGTATTATCAGCTAGAACTATTGATTTTCAAGAATATGTACAGTCAATTTGCACACATGTATTCACAAAGGTCAGCAGAGGACACAAACGTGATTTCTGCAAGAGATCCAGACATTATTCTTCCTGATGATTCTTGTTATCCCTCCTTCTGGCCAAGATTATTTTAATACAAGTGGAAGTAGTACTTATCATAACTGAAGGATCACTAGATGTCCTTGCAGTCTGATTTTTTAAGGGTTCATTTGTGGGGTTTTTTTAACAAGATTTGTCTAAATAGAGGCAGTGCAAGACCAGAAATACCTTTCTCCAGGCTGAGCTTCTGCTTAAGTGATTGCCAGACAGCTCAGCTGCCTGTGCTTTATTGGAATACAGAACACTATTAATTGGCACATGGGAACAAGTGGAAGCAAAGCAACAGTCTGAGCCTCAACCCTCACAGACCTTCACATGCTTTACTTTTAAAGCATACAAATACAACAACAACAAAATGGAGCTTTTGCATGACTAAGGTAAACCTGCCTACCTTTTTTTTTTTCCTTAAATCAGATGGAAACCAGGTAGTAGAGCTGGATTTTACATTTGGTTGCAATACCAATGTCTGTAGCTGCACTGTTCCCAGGAGAGAGGTTTCAATGCCAGATTCTCTGGCTGTTAAGAAATCTGCAGCCTGCTTTTCCTCTTTTTTTGACCCTTTTGGTGGAAAATGCTGGTGCTTATTGTTTCTGGTGTGCAGCCATTCTGTCTAAGATCTTACTAATGGGGAGAGAAGATATTTTTCTTAATGCTTAATATCTCAGCTCCTAGAGACCTTTGCCACTCAGAGGGACTATATGGTGTTAAATTTTTTGTGGGATTACCTGGGACAGAGCTTTCCAGAAAAATCTCCTTAAGGAGTGCCTGCTACTAGTTTTTTCCTCCTAATTTTTCTATGCTCATTTCCTGTTTGTTTTATAGTTTCTGTTTGTACTGCACAAGGACACATAGTTCCTCAGTCACTAGCAGTGGCACATGTTATTTACAGATGTAAGGAACATGCCTGGGGATCAGTCACCCAAGGACTATTCACACTTCCTAGTCCTCTAATGTACCTGAGCACCTTCTAGCCATGGTCCAGCTTCATCTGTAGGTCAGATGGAGAAACACTTCCTTAAATTTCCTGAAGTTCCATCTCTATTCCCTTTAAAAGCAGCATGAAGCTGTCACTGAGTGCAAGATCAATCTTCTCTGAATCTGTTGATATTCCAGCCACTGCCGTGTTCAAAGTGTTCTGTTCATTATGACAGTGCCAAAATCAGGAGTGGCACTTAGTGGCACAATGCCACAAGATGATAAATTTCTGAAGTGCCCCAGGAACACAACAGAGACTCTCAAATATCCCTTTGCTCCATTCATAAATAATCTGCACCAGACTTCAGGAGAAGCAAACCAGATAGAGCTGTTCTCCTGCTCTGTGTCTGCCTGGAGATCTAAGAGTTTGTTCTTAGGAACAAAAAAGTAAAAATTTTAATTTTACCACTATGTTCCAAAACATGAGTAGCACAGCATCATTCCAAATAGCACTTGAATTTCATTTCAGATCAGGAATCTACAATGTTTCTGTCTCTCTGTTGGAGTTTCCACCACAAACATATCCTGCTTGGCTATGCTGTGATCTTTACAGTACAGACTTATCTGGCATCCACCACTTCTAGCAATAAAATAGCAACTATGTCTTCTCTGTAGGGGAACTAGAATTTTTACTTAAATGGAAAATGAACATGCATTGTACTTCAGAATGTATATCAGATTATTCACTGCAGGAAGAGTGAGATCTTCAGTGGAGCTAAATCAATTTTTACACAACAGCAACTCATGCCGAACTTCAAAGCAAAAAGAAGATGAGTTTGTTTTCCCTTGAGCAGCCCTTTTCTGGGCTTTGGCAAGATAAAGGTCGGGCAGGAAGAAATAGAAGAAGGTATCATTCTGGGACCAGTCTAAAAAACACTTTTTCACTTGCCTAGATTTCCACACGTGAGTTTCACGCCCTCTGAGGTCTCTTGAGCTATTGGTGTGCGCAAGTTAAGCTCATACAGATGTATTTGCAAGAAGAGGTAGTTTCTCAAGAACAAATCATCTTTTCTGCATCAGTAGGAAAGCAACTGATAGCCCTCCAGTGTGCTTTAGATTTCATACTCCGTTTGTAACAGGAGCTTCATAACACTCCCCATTACAACACAACAACAACACAATCACTTAGTTCTGCAGTCTGAGAGGGATAACGGCTATTTCAACATTCCCAAGGGGGTTCAAATGACTTATTGATCAATTGATTAATAAATGTCAGCAGTCAGATGAGAGAGCAGCTCTGCTGAAAAAATATCTGTCAGAGGAGCCTATAAGTGCATGACTATTAGGAGTGAAAAAATTAATCTGACAGAAAAAATAGGGCAGTGATTGTTTTACATTAAATGTGAGAGAATGCATGAGATGTGTTTCCAAAACTTGTCAGATATAATAATGAGAAATAGAAACTTCGTTTCTGAAATAAAGATGGTTATGCACGTATTTTGATAGACCACATATGAAAGTTTGGAATTGATTAACTTTTCATAAAATAGCTGCTTTGAGTTATTTCTACTGAAAGTTAGCAACTGATGTTCTAATCATGCTTAAGATTCATTTTGTTTCTAACGAATAAGGCTGAATACTTTTTCTAATTAACTTTAAAACTGCTGGTTTTGGCACAGGTAAGGGTAAGTCTAGACTGAGTGTTTTTCCAGGTTTGACTTTAGGTGCTTTATCCTGAAGATTTCGTTGAAATGAAGTGTAATGTGGAACATGCATTCCTGAAATACTCACTGCTGTTTATTATTAGCTTTTAGTTTCAGATAAGGGGCATCATTATGGTATTTAAGATTCATTTGACAGGAGGCATTCACATGTTCTGGAAGGGTTGTCTTTGTAGCACTATTGTGGTAAGGGTATGAATGAGGGACTGGGAGGCAGATGGTTGTCTGTATGAAAAGTCCATACTCACCTGAGCTGCTTAACTATAGACAACTGAGCTATAAAAGTAAGTGAATCTATACAATCCCTTTATCCTCAGCAGAGGGTTTGTGTGTGTAATGATTGCTCACCTGAATTTGTCAGATCTTTCTTATGATTATTCTTCCACTAATCTCATATATTGGGATGTCATTTGGAGGCCCCACACATGACAATGTCTTTCATTCCCTTCCTACACAGGAATCTGCATTCTCAGTAGGTCTGATGGACAGACACCATGGGATGAGAGGTATTACTGACTTCGAGCACAGATAGGGGGACTATACCTGTCTAAATGATTCATTCAGAGTCACACAGGAAAGCTGTGAATTGGGATTTTAACTACTTCTCCCCAGTTGCCAGTGACCTCATGTCACCAAATCATCCCACTGTTGTTGCATCAGTTGCACTGTTAAAGAATTTATTCTACTTATTGGAAAAATTTAACCATTAACACATCTGAACCAGCACCATAGCAGAAACAAGACCTCTAATGATTTCAGAGATATCTTACAAGTGCATAACCAAGGTCCTAATTAGTCATGATAAGAAAAGTATGGGGGGTTTATGCTGCAGACTAAATAAAGTTTCATGGATTTTTTTTCAACTATTTATTTAGCTAATTAAATCTCATTCTTCATCTGGATTCACTAGTTAAAAGCACATATGCAGAAAATTATAAAGGAATTTAGGGACAATTTTTGTTTAAATGTTTTGTTATCTCTGAAACCTAGGCAATATGTCTCACACCCCAGCTAAGCAACTTGGTGCTTTATTGGACTGACTCACATAATATGAACAGTTTTCCTCTATGTTGTAGAGTAGTTCATGTATTTTAATTGAATAATAATAATAACACATAACTCAAAAGGAGTAAATATAGTAAAAGACTTTTTAAAATTATTATTATTTAAAGATGTAGAAAGAATAAAATAAATTTGCTCTTTTTTTTCTATATTGAACAAGAGCTTATGATAACCATTTTGCTTACAGCATGGTACCAAAAGGGGCTGCACATGCCAGTTGAACATTTATTTTTTATATTACTGTTATTAGTAATGCGATCACTTAAAAATCTGAGCACGTGTGTCTGTGAGATGTTGTGCTGAAAAAACTATTCCTGATCTACAAGCCAAAAAACAATCACTGAAATTAAAATGTGGCTAATGTCATTGTCTTTAAAATACATTTAAAACAATGCCATTTATCTGTGGAAGCAACTCTTTGAGATGAAAATACCATATCCTAGATCCTCCAGTGGGGTAGATAAACACAGCGCCAGGGACACAATCAGTTCACACAAATGAGTATCTCATCCAAACAGATGGCAGAGCAGTGTTTCTGGGATTTCCAAAGTCAAAATGTTTATTTTTAACAACAGAGGTGATCAAAAAGTTCAACACTTTACAAGGATTAAACCATCACCTAATATATCTTCTAGGATATTTACTAAAGAGTTTCCATGCAAAATGTGAACCTTAAAGACGTTATGATTCAAAGTAAAGATCTGCTCCACTTGACCTACTTTTTCATCCTTTGGACAGTTAACCTGCCCCATATGTTCCAGTATCCATAGCTAAGACTGTCCAGGAGAGATGTATTATTGTTGCTGCTTCAATAATAAACTTTTGAATAAGAAGATAATGAATAACAGATCATTAAGAACTGCATATTTTCAAATTAAGATTGCATTTTTTGTACACTTCAGTAAAGGAATGTTTTCTGTATTACATTTTTCCCAGTTCACTATCCCAGTTTAGTTACTGGGAAATCAATAGCAGGTTTTCTCACAAGCTCTCTGCTTGCTTATGAGGTCTCACATGAACTTAGAAGTTCATGCAACACCATGGTTTGCCCAAATTTTTGCAAATTCCTGGCCATGATCCAGACATAATCAATGAAAATATTGATCTGGGGAAAAAAAGTATCTGAACAAACCAAAATGTTCATCTTATTTTTTTTTTATTATTTGTTCTTTTAAAAGTAAATCCTAGTTATGTCTTATTATTTGACTACAACTATTTCCAAAGAAAATCTATTGTCCAGTAAACTCTCAGTCCTTTGTAAAATCTTCTCTGCAGCTTCGGTGTATATGATTTAAAATCTTTCCCATTCTGAAACTAATCATTCTGTATGTATTCTTGTAGCCAGTGTGTTTCTCTTTAGGTGAACCCTGTTCAAGGATCCTTGGCATTTTTGTATAAAGTATATCTCTAAAAATATTGTACAAACAATTGCATCCATAGCTGTAGATAAGTGCACAGAAAGGAGGAGCTGGGAACAGGTTTCAATGCCTAAAGTCAAGATTTCCCATGTCAAATGTCATCAGAAGCCTGAAAATTTTGAGGAAAAAAAATGTACCAAAGAAGTTCAGACATCTGTGAGAAGGAGGTTAAGGGAAAATCTGTATCAGCAAAATGAGCATTTATCCTTCTTCAATAAATTCAAGTGACCTTTTCTTTGAAGAGGTCTAGCACCAGTTTTGGAGCATGGCAATTAGATTCAGAGGATGGATGTGTACGTGCTAAAGTTATCTCTTCCAAATATCAGAATTTGATCATGTATCATCTTCCCTGGCAAAATTTAAAACAATTAGAATTAAATATTTGACTACAATAACACTCTAATGGGAATGCTTCATATACTCTTGGTGCAAAGAGAATACTAAACAAAAACATCCTACATCATAAAGTTTCACCCCTGCTGCTAAAGGAAATTGCATAGTTCAGATAATAGATGCAAGAAGTTCTACACAGAAATGAATCTGTCTTGGCTGTGGCTCTTCTCCTGGAGAGCACCCCTAGGACACACCCCTCCAGGCCTTGGAAATCTTTTCCTGTTTCCAGCTTGAACTTACTCTCAGTAATTTTATACCCATTTCTTCTTATGCCAAGGCTGTTCTTCAGTTGTTCCTCTGCCCCTATTTGGCTGTGTTTGCTCACAACAAATACCACCTCTATCAACCTTTGTTTCACCATGAAAAATAAGCCAAGGTTCTCTCCCATGGTCACCTTGGTGGCCCCTCTGTCAACATGATGCAAAAGATGAAAGAGTTAACTCTGCACAATAAGACAGATTAAGTATTCAAACAAATTTGCATAAATGTTATAAAATGTCCTTGTTTCTACTAGAAACACCTTCCTTGACATCATGTTTGTCTTTTCCATCATGCTGCTTGTTCATAGGTGGCTCTAATCAGCTAATGGAAAAAAAAAGCTTCCTCCATGTCTGCCATTTTCAGCCGATAGGTGCCTGTCTGATAGAGGAATCAGTTTCATAAACCATTAAGACTACATAATTTGTACTATTATAGTTGTATCAGCAATAACAACAAAATACAGATTTCTGTTCAACAACGCATAACAATCATTCATCATTTAAATTAGACCATCTACAAAATAATACTGCTAAGTCTAATACACAGCTGAACTGAGAAAGGAAGAGACGTAGTAATTCATTACAAATCTGCCAGGAATCCCAGGGTAAGTAATCAGCATGAACATCCACTAATTTATCCAAAAAGCAAGGTTGGCTGTAACCTATCCTTTTGTTTGAGTGGATAAGAACGTCTAGTACTGTAAAACAACCTTCACACCTTGGGAAGGCTATAGAAAGTTTCTCATTCTCAGTCATATATATAGAAACAGAATTTGGTTTGTTAAGACTGCCTGAAAGTCTCAACACATTTAAACCATCAGAGGCCTAAGCTGAAAGGTAAAAGCACACTGGTTTTGTATTTGTGCTTGAAGAACACAAGTATCTTCAAAGTGCAAAGCAAGACACAACTGACTAAAGGGATCACTGAGACCATTATGAAGGATCACAGGAAGAAAGCGTCCCAGCATATCAGCCACCTAATCAATGGCAGTTTTTTCCTTGTATGCATCACTGAAAACAAGTGTTTTAAGGAATTTTGATATGGAAGACAGTGATTGGGCAATATTTACAGAAGAATCCAAAAGAAGTTTAATTTCACTGGTGTTTCTCATCAGATCCTCTGCCATCAGAACTGCAAGACACTTTCAGGAAATCAGAAGTATATACCACAGAAGAAAGGAAACTGGGACTTACAAATAATCAGCTCACACTAAAGGGCTTGGACACGATAACAGTGGGAATCCTGAAAGAATTACATCTCCATGAAAAAGTGTACAACAGATGTAAGCTGTAATGAGACATCTAGAAATGTGGAGTACCTGTTCTGAGGAAAGGTATAAAGAGGTTCTTCCTAGGTTATTTCCCACTTACTCAGTACCCTGCAGAGGATTCATTTAGTCAATACATTCTTGTAAGTATTAGTTTCTGATTAAAGTCTCATATTTTGGAGAAGAAAAGGAGTTATCTCTAATTCTGAAAGTATTTGAAGTATCTGAAGTTTTTTTGTAAAGGTACAATAACAACAGTCCAAAAGCAGCACATCATCATTTGTGACTAATCAGCAAATTCAGCTGGCACATAAATTGACAAGAAATGTCATCAGTGTAAATTAACTTTTTCAAGCCATAAGAAAAGAGCACCAGCTTCATGTTACAACTGAAATAATGGCTCCATTTTGGAAAGTCATTCACTATCATGCTATAGACAATGACCCCTGTCAAAAGATTTAACAAAGTTCACAGGTCAATGCAGTGGGAGGATCTCTGCTGTCCTGACTCTTAGTAATTGTCTAATCATGCAGAAAAAGTTTTAAGTGTTGATAATTTAGTGAATGAAATTCATGCCTTTTGACCCTGAATGAAGAGACAAGGGAGATTCATCTTGTCTTCAATTAAGTTTAAAGTTATTTTTAAACACCTTATCTGAGCCAAGCATCACAGGATCCCAGTATTTTTAATGCCATTTTGAAGCTATATCATAAATGAAATCCGCATAGACTGGGTGTTGGGAAAACTTTTTCACACAACAGCCGTGAAATCCTCATTCTGCTGAAGTCAATGGGAGTGCTGCCATTTCTTCAACAGGGTCTGGATTTCAGCCATATTGTTTAAAGTCTCTGAGCGCTGTCTTGGCTACGCTACCCACATGCTGTTCCCAATGGGTTCGCTGACAGAAGAAAAGACAGTGCTACGCAAATGCTGAATATTGCAGCCGAAGAAGGAACAATATCACAATCTGAAGGATACGTCTGACTTCAGTTATGAAATTTCTAAGATGCAGAAACCATTTCATTAGTTAATCAATAAGTGGCATGCAAACCATCAGCGCTGAAACCATTGTCAGCTTATATTTGGATGCTACATGAAGGTTTGATAGTGCCCTAAATGTATGGAGCCACATGTGTTTGTAGTGTGTCTGCACAGCAGAAAACTATAAAGCTCATTCACACTCTGAACTGAATAGATCAGAATCAGACCCAAAATTTTCTGCCCTAAAAATCTGCAGTAAAGATAACCTAAACCCAGAGACTGCCTATCTTAAATTTTAGCGAAGACTATACAGTTAAAGTTGTTTATACACATTCTTTTTTTTCTTTGTGTAGTGAGGCATAGGGACCATGCTGTATATATGCAAAGCCATAGCCAAGACTTTTGCAGACTTCAGACTGCTTTGCTCTATGAATCAGAGCTGTGAGAAGCAGTGCTATGACCCTGAAACACCACAGTCAGGGCCATACAGCAAAGGGGCAAGAGAAGAAGTGGATAATACCCCCATCTTGCTACCTTTGAGCCTACAAGCAAAAGGACACAGCAATGCAAACCAGAACATCCAAGATTTTCCCTGCAGCTTAGATAAACTTTGGCCAGCAAAAAATTACCTTTGTGGCTGAGCTTGTTTGACTTTTAGGGGTGTTTTCATTCTACCAGCATTTTGATGCTAAATGCTTTACTGTACCACAACTGTATCAGCAGAAAAGCAGGGTAACCTGCCAGTGAATTTGTGTTCTTGTACAGCAAAGTATTCATAGTGTAGTCAGTGTCTTACTTGCTCATTTTAAACACCTCCCCAAATTCAGTGGAACTACATATCTATGCAAAATTAAATACTTATGTCAAGTGTTTGCAGAACAGAGCCTAAAGGTAGAAGAAAATCTTGTACTGGAAATAACAGTAGCATAAATTGTTTATATTTTGCCTTTGGCTAGAGTAGTGCATCTCTATTATCATTACTTTTTCATCTTAACATTATACCACTGAAGACTTAGGGTAGCACACGTATTAATGATATTTGAAGACTTAGGGTAGTATACCTATTAATTATATTATTACACTCCTGTTTCTCAGTACAGCCTGGGTTTGTCTGGCTAGAAATCACAGCCCTCCAGCTACCATCAACCTTCCAGCCATCACACACAGCACACCAGAGGTCTGCCTGTCCTACCCATAGTCACCTGCTGTGTCACTGGGCACAGCAAGGCTCCTGCCTCCAGACATGGGAGAATGATGAGGTCTAGCTCATACTATTCCTTCCCCAAGACCAGCCAAGCATCCCTGGGCCAAAGCCAGCCACATGTTAGCTGTTAGCTCAGGCTGCTTATAAATAACTTGTTAATAGCTGTACAGTTTTTTCCTGGGCTAGGCATTCTGCTTTCTGCTTTGATAGGAGCATGTTTTTGTTTGGGGAGGGTTCCTCCAGTACATGTTGGGATCTACTGGCTGAGCCAAACTAAATCAAGCCTGCGACGTGTGCATGTGTGTGTCTGTGAGCAACAGCAGCCTAAAGCCCCAATCTGGCACACCCTGTTCAGATCATTTTTCCCCTTGAAGTCTGTCTCCTCTTTGTATCCTGTCCTCTTTATTCTTTCATGGAAAAAAAAAATCTTTTCCTGACTTGATTTCCTGCAGGGGCAATTAATTAGAAATGGCTGTTGGTTCCCCCTGGAGAGCATGTAACAAGAAGGAAATTCTGAATGTGGCATTAAAGACCAAAAAGACCAGAATTTTAAAGGCTTTTGGATGCTTCAGTTTTTAGGAGTACTAATACAGATAAATCCAGTCTCATAAAAATGAGGGGTACTGCTTTGGAAGGGTCTCGACTCTCAGACATCCATGGCAGATCTGTGGAGAGCATAATGCAGTCTTCAGCAGTGTCCTGAGTGCAGCTGGGGGAGAACAGATGGAGTCTACATCTTCCACCCCTTCCCCAAGTGCTGCCTTCAGCACAGTGGGGTAAGAAACTTTGAACATCATCCCTGGCTATGAGGAAGTCATTGCCTTCAGCAGCACAGGCCTGACCGAGGTGACTCTACCCATCAAATCAAAGGCCTCCACGGGATCATTTCCAAAACCATTTCCAGCACAGACCTGTCCAAGGGCACAGACTAGGCTGCATCAAACACCACATGCATTAAACCCTGAAACTTACAGGCATGTAACCTTGCCCACAAGGTTTCCCAGTGGGCTGCATCATCCTGGGGCAGCCTGTTGGGATGGTTACTCCCCTGTCCTGCTTTGGGAGGAGAGAATTTGGATACAGCTGTTCCTCAGAGACTCAAACAACCTGAGTGCCAAGAGCTGGCAGTAGGAAGCCACGGTCAGAAGTTCTCTTGTTGTTGCCTGCCACACAACCAGTAGTCAGTGCTGCTGTGGAACTGTAGCTTTGGGAGGACTTTTTAGGGCTGAGCAAGTCTAGCAGAGCAGTGTGTGCTAGGAAGCAGTGAGAGCTCCTGGCTCATTAGGATTAAGATTTAAGAGACTGTGCCTGCCTCCTAACACCTGTGGGAAGCACCCTTCCTACCCCACCATCCTGTGGGCAGACTGACCTGCCCCATGCCCCAGGCTGCTCTGCTTTTGCACCAGCATCACTGCTCTGACAGCCTTGCCACTGCAGGGGCAGAAAGGCTGGCACTCCCCATCCAAAGGCATGGGGAGAGTTGCTTGCCTGGGTGCTGGTGCTACTCAGAAATGAGTCACCAGCCACCCATTGCTAACACAACAAGGAGAATAGCAGCAGAACCACCACCTCTTTGTTGAGATAACCTCTCTCTCACTGGCACAATGTTCTTCTTCCTTAACGTATCAGGCTTCTAGCAAAAGGCTCCTCAGCAAAACTTAAGAACCATACCCTGGCCTTCAGGCTCCTCCTTGGGCTTTATTAGCCTCTGACAAGCAACTCATTAAGAAATATTCTGCATTTTTTCTGTAGGTTTCTGTCTTGGCACTTGTAAGATTACAGCATGTGACAGAGCGGATGGGCGTTAGCCTTTTCAGCCTGACAGCTACGCGTACAGATTGCTGCTGGAGCCACAGGGCATCTTCTGCAAGAAACCGTCCTCACAGAGTGTGATAGATGGACAGAAACTTGAAACATCTGTGAAGGCTATAAAAATCCTGTGTTAGGAGCCCGTTCAGAGCGACAAAACACAGTGTCCACGAGACAGTGATCTATAGGGGCTGCCCTCTGCATGCTGCTCTGCCACAGCGAGTCGGGGTTCAGCTGTCCCTCTCCACACTTACTTGTTCCTTTTCATTAGTATGACTGAGACAAACTGGAAACTACAAGTGGAAGTTTATTCTGTCTTTTGCTGTATCCCAGGCACATTCAAAATGCCAACATATTTCAAAGGAGACTTTCCTTCTAGGGACTGGGCTTCCATATAATATGTTTATTATCAAAAAAAAGAGAATTGGTTACAGCTGTGGGAGCCTAATAGATGTCTGCCATGTAGATTTCTACTGCCCTTCCATATTTTTAGCGCTTTAAAATATGTTTGCCATCTGTTCCTGCCACAGCATTAAAAACAATCACAGTGACTCTTTAGCAGAGGCCTTAGGATGGAAGTTGAATGGAGCCAACTAGATCACAAGTGACATGATGCCAAGTACAGTGAATATAATGAGTGTGTGGCCAGATTTTTAAAGAGCGCTGTTTGTAACCCCCTTCCCTCCAGTGCTAAGGGTCATTTATATACATGTGTCAGTACAAAAATGTGCCTCTAAGAACCAGGCTCAGAATCCAAATAGTTGAAGCAACTGGTGAAAAGGCCTGAAGTTCAATGCCGTGTTTTATCCTATTACACACATCTCAATTTCTAACCAGTCAATAGGGGGAAAGATGGAAAACAGATCAGAAACAGAGGACTTGTATTATGGCAATGTAGAAATGAACTTGTATCCTGAGAGGAATTTCTCCTCCCCCCCCAGCTCCACAGAGGATAACAGCTGATAACTTGATAGGTCTTTGCCAAATACACTTCACTGAGCTAATATTGATGAAGTGGCTTTTTGTCTCCACCAAGCTAAATACCACACTCCTGGCCAAAATATTTGTTATTCTTCAAAGACAAGGTTCTCAATTTCCTTTGATTTTTAATATACAGGCAATCATCTGCTTCCATTTTTTAATTGCTCCCATTTCTCATTTTGTTGGAAAACTGGCTCTCAGCTGGATCCTTAAAGAGCCCTGAATGATTACAAACAAGTAATAGCAAAGTGAAAGCAGATGACCTCTTTCCACTATCTAAGTAGTATTAGATGGTGGATGACTGCTATTTTCTTTGGTGGTTTCTTTTGTTTTTCTACAATTGCATTTGCAGGTAAGACAACAGCACTGAACCAATTTGCTTAACACAGAGGGTATCTTTAGTCTTCATGCCTGTTTTCTTCTCAGAGTTAGATGTTATCACTTCCATCCATTTTATCTGCTCATGTTTTTAAAATGTGCCACTCCCTCTTGAAGGCTGGATGATGAAGCATGCAATCATGCTGTTCAGTTCTGGGCACACCACAAAGAATTCCTCCTTAATTTGACATTAATGTCAATGTAAAATGATTATAACCATGGCACTGAGTTTTTTTCTATGGTAACTAGACAAAGATGAGTATCAGACTCAGAATCAAAATATTTCCAGCCAATAACTATCCTCCCCATTGGTTTTGCTGTTCCAAGAAGTGATAAACTCCTAACAGTTCAGGGTGCTGCTTTCTTCCTCACACTGTCCACAAGTGTTTTACACAAACATACTGAAACCCTGGCTATATAGACTTGCTATTTGTCTGGCACTTTTACTTTCTATTCACACACATCTACCATGATAAATGAAGCACTGATGGTCCAATTCCATCTCTGTTAAGCCCAGTGTAAAATCCAGTGTAAACAGGGCAATTAGGTTTTGCCACTAAGGACCAAGAGACTTGGCCTTGACTCCAAGACCAAGCCCTGCAGCTGATAGTGACAGAATTATAGAATCACCAACCACCACCTTGTCAACTAGACCACAGCACTAAATGCACATCCAGACATTTCTTAAACACTTCCAGGAATAGTGATTCTAGGTCAAATACTTATGTTCAGCAAAGCAGTGATATTTGTCAGGTGGCTTTGAGACTATTTGTTGGGAGGTTTTTTTAAGATAATTTTCCTAACATGTTCAATGCCTCTATCTTACTGAGTGAACCTGGCTTAGAAGTGGGGCAGTAATTTTTTACTGCTTTTTAGTGCTTTTTAGAGTAGTCTTTTCCTGGTGTTTGACATAGGAAAAGTATGAGTCTGAGTGGTGAGCAATCATACACCCTACATACTGGAGCTGTGGTTGTGATGGATTTTGAATGGACAAAGAAAATTGTTGCAGCCATATACAAGACATTACATGTTTTGAGCTGAATTCTGGGCGTTTGGTACAAATATCTACACTGATAGGCAAGTTCTTTTCTCTGCATCCTTGATTTGTCAGCATAGACTCCCATATGCAAGGTCATCTTTGTGTAAGGGTTTTTTCTCCTATGCGTTTACTACATGCTTCTCCAGATATTTTGCCAGTTCTATTCCTTGTGTAAAACATCATTTCATGGAAATGTGGACTTCTTTGTTCAGTAAAATATGAGGGAAAAAACTGAAAAATTAGAGACTAGTTTCACAGCTGTCTATGGTTTGTATGAATCCAGAAAGCATTTGCCCGCAAAATATCACTACTGAATTCCCCCAGTAAATTATATTTAGCCTGATTTATTCTTTCAGTGTCAGGAAACATGTAGAGTGCTATTTTAAGTTGAAGCTCAAATCTGGAGTCTCCTTTGTCCAGGAAGACACTTACATTTCTGCAGTGATTTAAGCTTTATTGGAATTAATTGTATCAAAATAGTTGCTTGATTGTAGCTGGACATTCCTTGATAAATTTTGTCTATCTGCAGAGAATAGTCTCTTGGAAATATTTCTTATGCATTTTTATTCTTTATGGAGTGATACAGCACAATCTTTTCATTGCTATTTGAAGACCTGTTTCCTGCTTTTGTCATGACTGTATTAAAGGTTATTAAAATACATACTGATAGCAATGAGTTATTGCTGCAAAGTCACCCTCCTACCATCCAGCCCCTGTACAGAACAGCAGAGAAACCAAAATCTGCTCTCTGTTATGCAGATAGAGCTTTTACCTAAACATCTTATCCATCTAAAATATCTGATTGCTGCCTGCACAAAGTTTCATTTTACAGGCCAGGTGTCTGATATTAATAAATCAGATCTTCAGTAAATCTTTCAGTCGACTTTTTCATCTTTTTCTGAAAATCAAGCCGTTTAAGTCTGAAGTTCATTCAAGCCATTAAAATGGAGAACTTGCCATTTCTACTTCATACTCCAGTGGGTTTCTAATCAACCATGAATTGCAGCAAAGCGCCAGTGCTAGTAGCAGACTTTCTGCACAATGTCCACTGTTCACTTTTGGATGGGGTCTTCTACAGATGCTCCAGAAAAGACTTCCCAGAGTCACATTAGAGGCAGCAGATTTACAGGCATGACTATCCTCTCTCATCTGCCAGAGAGAACAGGCACCTTCCACTTCTGCTCTCATCCCAGGTATAGAGTACTGAACCTTGCAATGTGCATGCAAGTACATCAGCACAAGAGGAAAATGGGTAAGTTTTTAATTAAAAGAGGAGAGATACAGATTAGATGTTAGAAAAAGTTCTTTACTAGGAGGGTGGTGTGGCACTGGAACAGGTTGCCCAAAGAAGCTGTGGATATCCTATCCTTGGAACTGTTCAAGGCCAGACTGGGTGGGACTTTGAGGCTGTTATCCCTGCCCATGGCGGGGGAGTTGGACTTAGGCTATCTTTGAGGTCCCTTCCAACTCAAGCCTTTCTATGGTCCTATGATATAATTCTATGAATGAAAAGCTACTACCTCAAAGTGTATTCCTTTCACTGGTTTGGAAGGGCAGGGCTGTTAATGTTCTGGAGTGCATTGAGGACATCCACTTGTTCCCATTTCTGTTGGGAACTGTTCCTGTTTTCCCCTGGGTTTGTATTGCAGCTCTCACAGTAGCACTTTCCTACTCTGTTATTTCAGAAACTGTCTCATCCTCAATGTCAATGATAGAAATCCTGTCTGTGATTACATGGATGCTGTCATTCCCAGCTTTTATGACAGATTTCTTATCTGGATATTTGGTAACTTTAAACAGGCCCTAGTAGACCAAACACCTGTTTTGTCTTGGTGTGGGTGATGGCTGCTTTTTGGAAGATAAATGCATCTATGCACAGGTCTAAACATGATTTTGTGCTTAAATACTTTGCTGAACCACATTCTGATTAGCCCTTTGTCATGGTTTAACCCCACCCAGCAAACAAGCACCACATAGTCACTCACCCACTCCCCCACCACTGGGATGGGGGAGAGAATCAGAAGGGTGAAAGCTAGAAAACTCATGGGTTGACATTAAGATGGTTTAATAGGGAAAACAAAAGCCATGCACACAAGCAAAGCAAAACAAGTAATTAATTCACTGCTTCCCACGGGCAGGCAGGTGTTCAGCCATCTCCAGGAGAGCAGGAACCATCAAGCATAACAGTTCCTTAGGAAGACAAATGCCATCACTTCAAATGTCCCCCCTTCCTCCTTCTTCCTCCCACCTTATATACTGAGCATGATATCAGATGGTATGGAATATCCCCTTGGTAAGTTTAGGTCACCTGTCCCTGCTGTGTGTCCTCCCAATCTCCCAAGCATCCCCAACTTCTTTGTCAGTATGGCAGTAGAAAAATCAGCAAAGGCCTTGGCTCTGTGTAAGCTCTGCTCAGCAATAATAAAAACATCTCCATATTGTCAACTCTGTGTTCAGCACAAATCCAACACTTAACCCCATACTAGCCGCTATGAAGGAAGTTAACTAACTCTACCTCAGCACATCCTTGTAGAAGTTTCTGTTAAAAGGTAGCAAGCAGCAACCATAAAATCAATTGATATATTTTCATTCATATTACAACTTTTTCTTTTTGAACTATTTCTACCAAAACCGGTTGGTTTTATCTTTTTAGGCTTAACCAGAAAAACAGTTTACATCTTTACCTGGTACGTTCAAGTGCAAAATGTTTGCTGAAAGTACCCCATGTTTCAGTTATCTATTTCTTTACCTCTGACATACAATTCCATGACCAGAACTCATCTAAATACTTGTCAGCTAGGCTGGCTTTGAGCATCTACTCATATCAAGATGCAAGTAGACAGTTCTGTTACCATGCTGCCAACTCTGAAATAGGAGCTGAACAGAAGAAGAACAAAAATACAGTGCTTCACTGATAGATATCTGCTCCATAACAATACTGTATAGTGATACAAAATGTACTGCTACTACTAACAATAATGATCAAGCACAAAGAGTTCCATCTGGAGACATGAATAAAATTATAGGTTTAAAACACCTTTCTCCACTGCGGGGGTTGGGAAATTAAAGGGCATAACAACAGATGGAATCATGAGAAGATAACTGCATTGTATAACATGCAACACTATTGGAATCATTTTAAAGGAAGATTAGCCTTTGAAAGCTGCTGTGGAAGGAGGGGGATGGGAAGAAAGCACCTGGAGATTGCAGATGGGAAATCTGACACTCAAGTTTAAAACTGAACAGTGTCTGGTGTCTATAATAGCTACAAATGAAGGCAGTCAATACTATGCACAAAATACCACTGTAATGCTCTCTAGTCTTAGATATTGCTAAATGAACACAGATGGCATCAAGTGGTTTGATCAGATGGAATATAACATAGATTTTTTTTGTCCCTAAGAAAGCTCGGCTTGAAACAAGACACAAAATGGAATAGGCCAGAAGGTCATGTTAACCTTGTGGTTTTATAGCAAAGTGCAGTGGGAGACAAAAATGGCCCAATGTTTAGAAGTTTTGCACATGGGTAGAGCCAGAAAGTCTGGCTGCGATCTGTTATCCTAGCATTAGCAGGCAAAGGAAGAAGCGTTAATGGGAGTTTAAGGCAAAGATTGGTAACCTAATATTAGTGAACCAATATGTCTGTCACTTTTGTGTTCATTAGTTTGATCAAGCTGTCAAAACTTAAGGAGACTGAATGATGGAAATAGATCTAGCAATTGCCATTCAAAAGCCAGCACTGTTTCTGTGTACAGTCTGCTTCAGGATCCTCCACCTGTGTGGGACTATAGCAGTGTGTCAGATGCTCCAGCACTTCATGTACAGTCTGTGACAGGCTGTTGAATGCTTTGAAAACAGCAGAAAAGTATTGAACAGTAAGTTATACGCTACGTAGAGAAAACATTTGGAACTCAGATACATCTTCTGAAACATCAATAAGTTTTATAAAAGCATTTCTGCCCAATGCAAACTACATCCATAACAGCTGCTACAATATCATATAATTTTACCAACACCAGTGGATGCACTTTCCCAGGAGCCTTTTGGGATAAATCAGAGACATAATCATGGCCCTTAGAGAACCAAAGCAGAAGGATTCATTTTGCCAAAGACAGCAGCCTGCATTGGATCTTATGGTACATCCCATTTTTGTACCAGTCAGACAATGAAGTGCCTGGCAGAGCCAGCTGTCTGTTTGCAGGCACAAGGTTGAGGCTCTGGAGATTCCTCAGATCCTAATGTTAATTTCCAAATCAGGATACTCTACAAATGGAAATGATTCTTCCAAATGAGAGTCCAGCCTTCACCAGAGGATATCTGTACCATTACTTATGGCCTTGATGCTCAAGACTGCCATGTATATCAGACACTACTCCTGTCCCTGAATGGCATCAAGTAAGGGATTTCTCTAGAAATATCATCATTACTCTTGTAAAAATCAACTCCTTGCCCTCCATACCTTGATGACATTTGAAAATACTTTTACCCTATTTTCTGTGGAAAACCATAGATGTCAAAAAGCATTGCTGCTTCCACAGAATGTCATTATCACCGCCATAATAAACAATCTTTATGGCCTCAAGCTAAATGTAATATTTCAAAGTTAAAGAGCCTAAATCAATACTTTCATTATCTGCACTATAAATTATCCATTAATGGAAGCTCATTAGGAAAGGCACAATCCTTTTCTCCCTTCACCTCCGAGCGTTGCTCTGGGCTCACAGCTGGCATTGCAGGCTGTGCAGCTTTATGGAGGGTGCTTTCCTTAGCAATGGCCAGGAAGACTTGGTTCAGGGCTTTGGAAAGCAAGGAAAGAAAGCAAGGAAGCAGCCAGAGCTCTTTTCCTCTTTCTTTCAGGCACAGCAGAAAGATAAGAAATAGGTCATGGCAGAGTACTCACCTGCTTCACAAGCTTCGAACAGGAATAAAGCTTATGGGAACGATTCTCTAGCCCACCAGGAGCACATTCTTCCTCCTCATTCAGACAAGGTGTACTTAACTAGGTTGCCTTCAAGAAGCAGAATATGGAGTTTGAAATCTACAGAGTGGTCACCACAGCTAGGTCAAAATACCAGAGGATGTTTAATTCTGCTGATTTCACTGAATCCTTTCTCAGATCTCTGAGGTGATCACTAACTCCACCAGAAAAGTAAACAGTAGCCAAAGTTGGCAGAGTTGAATATCAGATGACTTTTTATGTAGATTGAGCAAATTAAGGTACAAGGGAAGCTAGATTACCTTAATCAGCTATTTCCTCACATGAAGAACCCAAATATTTCATCCACATTAGTCATTTATCTGAATTTTTGAAATTTACATTGCAGTTTATTGGAATTAAACTATTTTATTTAGATAAGGAAGACAAATCTAGAATATAGGGATGTCAATTCAAGCAACAGTATTGAAGGAAGCTGTGATAGGTCAGTCATTGAAATAAGATGGTGAAGGAGGTAAAATATCAATCTTGGCTGGCAAACATGAGAAAAAAATACCACCAGCAAAAGCTGCTAAGTGGATAAGAAAATGATAATATGAGCCATGTACTATAATTTTTCTGTTATGGATAAATTGCCTCATGTTCCCTCATGTTCTTGTCTGCTCCTTGGAGTGTGACATAGTGAGAGGCCAGAGCAGTATCAGCTTGTTGCGCAGTACACAAACCATCACAACCTCTCAGCTTTCTGGTGAATAACAAATCACAGCAAAAGACAGATGAGAGAGGATGGAGAATCCAAATGAAGAGTCTTTTCCAGCATTCATGTAAAGACAAAAGTCACCTATAAATGGCAAACATAAAGATGAGGGAGGGCCAGGGGTTAAGGCGTAGCTTGGTATTCACTAGGCTTGTATCAACACTTAGTTTTAGTATATAATTTTGTGTTCCCCACGCTCTTACAGATTAAGGAAAACACACTATTTGTCTCACTTATTTGGATAACAGTGATGAATAGTATAATCTGTTTTATGCTGTGGACATAGTGTACCCTTTGGTCTGGCTAGTGCCCTTAGTTATGTTATAATGCAAATATGTTGTGGTGCTTTAACAACAACAAAAAAAACCCTCAACTTTTATATTCAACTTTTAAGAAAAAAAAACCTAAATTCAGTAACAGTAGCTGTTGTCTGAAACATCTTCCAGGGGCAACAGCAGACCTGCAACCATTTTGCTTCTATTTTTGAGCTATTTGTAAACAGTCTTTTTTCATTGTATAAAGAACTAAATATTAAAAGAAAGATAGACGTAAGTGGTTCCTGCCACCAAGCTATCACTTCACTGACATCATCATACAAGACAAAATAGCCAAATGAAACACACTTTATTGTGGTAGGTTGAGTTTGAGTCAATTTTCCAGTTGAAACACTTGCATGGAAGCAACTACTGGCCTGCCTTGGAGCTCACAGTCCAGTGCACAGGGAGGGAGGGTGAGCTCAAGACAGGACTAACAAGACTGCACTGAATAGTCTGAGAGCAAAACCAGAGAATCCTGAAAACTGCACTCTGCTCTCAGCAGCAGGGGACAAAAGGACTTTTCGTAGGAAGCTTGACTGGGAGCATCTAATGGACATAAGGATGAGCAGAGCAACACAAAACCAAGGGTTTAGTCAGTAGATAAATGCGTGAACCAGATCAGATAGAAAGAAAGAGAAGGGGAAATGAGTGTCTAAGTCATAGAAAGATCTCTAGAGAGCCTGTGCAATGTCTGGAGCATCACAGATTTTTCAAATCACATGTGAACTGAGATTTTCAGAATTTGTCTCATTATCTAGCACTGAGTTGTGACCATGAAAACAAGGGCAGAAAGGGCAGATTCTAAGACTGATCATGCTATAGAGAGGAGTACGACAAAATGTCACAAAAAGGATCTCAATGCCATGCAAATCTAAAGGAACTTCTAAAGATTATCTGAATAGAACATGTTTAGGACTTGATCTCAACATTTTATGGTTTAGGAGGGAAAGAAAAAGGATGCATACACTATCTCTGATGTCTCTAATGAGGCATCGGGGCTCTAAGTGGTGAATGGGCAACACTGATGTGGCATCACATTTCTCATTCAGCTTTAACATAAGACACTCATAAGTTATTTTTGTTTGTATTGGGCTGGCAGATGCATCCTTTTGAAAAAATGTGCAATGGGAAGCTTGCTAGACAGTGACGCAACACAATGTACAGTGCCAAAGCAAACTTTGTGTCTGCTTCTTTTCACAATGACATTAAATGAATTGGAAATAAATCCACTGAAGTGACTGGAATTACACTCATATAGAAAACAAGCTCAAGTGAGACTCCCACATAGTGTCTTTGCACAAATAGGGAAGCCAAGAGGTCCTTGTTCTGCAGGTCTCCTCCTCCTCTGCCCCATTAAGGGTTTTGGGAAGTACTATGCCTCTAAGAATGGTCAAAATTTATTCTTTGGAGGAGATTTGCTCTCCTCTCCTGCCTTTGAACATGCTGAATTTTGTAGGAAGGAGATTACAGGATCTATTACTCTCTTAGAATATTTTTACTCGAAGCCATGCACAGTAAAGCAACATAGAACACTACCCACAAATTTTCAAAATTCTGTGCAAGAAACCTGAAGAAGTAAAGCATCTTTAGACTCTTTGATTTGTCACAAACTCTCTCCCTTTAGGTATTCCTAAGTAGCAACTACCAACATCATCTGTACATGAAGAATCCTCCACCTGAAAGATGTAAAGACCTCACACTATAAATCACCCTAAACAAGGGGCTCCATCAGCAAACTTCCCATCATCCTGGACCTGGATTTGCTTGCCTTCAAAAAAAAGGAGGCTGTACAGTCCTATGCTTCCCACCTAGAGGCCTCCTTGTCAGCAAAGGCCCTCATACATTCCTAAAAGTCACACAGCAGCCTTTTCCTCTCTCTAAATCTCAGAATAAGTGTTTTTATTATATAGCTGTAACTCAGTTCCTGGAGAGGTGCTTTAAGATTATATACATGCATAACCAGTTCCAGGAGATTTGCCTTTCTAGCAGACATTTAGCAATTATGTTTGCTGCTTCTTTTAGGAGGCATGTGTACAGGATCCATATGAAGATTTATCTCAGGCAGTTTAGTCTTTTTTTCTGCTATTGCCAGTCAGAACACTGAGCCAGAGCTAAAGAAGCATTGTCAGAGCTGAGCATTTTTGTAGGATAATGGTTGGATCAGTTCATGCATGCCATGAATCTCCTGGATGAATCTTCTTCTTCAGGATGAAGTTCATTTATAAAATCTGTACAAATATTATTGTAGACTTTTCAAATCTAATTTCAGCCTTGAAATCTAAAAACACTTATTCGTATATTTAACTTGATACACATGAGCAGTTCTATTGATTTCTCTTTATATTGAGTCCAGTGGAACTACTCACACGTGGCAGGGTAAGCAAAAGCATAAGTGTTTGCAGGACAGTGATTTAATTGCTCTGGTGTCTTTTTTTTTTTAGCTATTCTTCATGAAGCTTTGACTGTAGGAGAAAACCACCAAAGAGAGTAGTAAATTTTCAATCTCTGGAGTTTTCAAATGAAGTTTGTAAGCATCTCCTAGAGGTATGCATCACCAGTCCAAGACAGCCTAACTGAGAGGTAACTGAGTGAAATATAACAGCCTGAAACAGGCAGAAAAGCAGAATAACAGAGTTCTCTTTATCATCTTAAACATAGTGCTCCTCTGGAAAAAAATCTTCAACACTAAATATTTAACTCTAGAATCCTTCTCCATCTAATATCTTTGGTTTTATACCTATATGTATACATATATGCAATATATAATGAAATATATAATGTGATAACACACATATTTCTACATACTGTATGTATTTCACTGTCTGTACAAAACTTTTCTATATTATGTGCCTACCACATATATTTTCTTTGAACTGAAGGTAGGAGACAGTATTGCACATACTATAGAATAATCTGGTAAATATTTATGCCTTTGATTTTTCTTTCCCCTTTCAAAGCAATTACATATTTTTATCCCAAAATATTGATAATCCTGCACAAACTTCCATATTGTTCTCATTCCTCTTTAACATTTAAGACTGCCATTGTCTTTTCCTGCTCCCTCAGTAGCCTGAACATTAAGAGGAAAGACTGAACACTGAATCTATTTCTCAGTGTACATCAGCCTACCCTCGTGCTGACCATGTTCAAG
>NW_008650097.1:6151-13268 GCF_000695815.1 Acanthisitta chloris | reverse complement strand
GGGGATGAAGGACGAAAGAATGACCAATTATAAACTCTGTTGTCTTTAGATGAAAGAACCTTTTTGTCGTGTTCTTCAATCTCTTGTTTGGGCTGTCAACAGCAATTTGATAAAGAATGTTCCTATGTCTGACCTGTTTTTTCAAGATAGTAACCTATATTGTGTATCATCTAAAGCCAGGGGATAAGCATCCATTATACTCTGTACTGCTGTTCCTGCAAGCTGAGCATAGCCTTTAAAACCCAGATACGTTGATTGATAGTTGTGTTGAGAAAGCTGCTACTAACGATATTTTAGTTAAAGGGGGAAAAATTAAGGTTTCTTTAATCTGATTCTCCCCCACCCCCAAAACCACACTTCAGAGGCCAAAGCTCATGATAACTGTTTTGTGGTGAATGGTCAATTGTTACAAAATTCTAATTGGTTCTGGGTCAGTCCCTTTGAAATGGCTGCTGTGCTCTAGTAATTTTTTCAATTAATTCTTAACAACTGACAAAACTTTGGATCTTGTCAAAAATCGTTCAGATTTTTATAGTAGGCAAGAACATGGAACAAGATTAGCCTGGATTAAGAAAGATTCCTACATACATTATCACCAAGGTTATAATTATAGTTTAGCTCTCTTTTTTCTTTGCTCTCAAAATAATGATTAACTAGCTCAGCGGGGTTTTCTTCCCTGTAAGTACTTACTGAACACTTTTATAAGGATAGATTGTAGAAATGCATATGTGGATTCCTTGGTTGATTTATGGATAAATTGGGTAAATGCTAGGTTCACCTAGGAATCTTATCAGACATTTTCACAGAACTAGATATTTGGACATAGACAAGTCCTCTACAGAACAGGACTTTTGTTAGTCAATATTATGTCTTTGCTAAATCAAGAAAAGACCAAGAACCATTTCTCCAGCACTGTTACTTAAAGAAGTAACTAACAGAAGACTGTTTTCTATTGAGTGCAGACTTCAAAAAGGTGGAGTCTGTTCAAGGACAAAGTCAGGCCACATCTTCTTTCACCAGAAAGTTCTCAGATAGACAGTGAAATTACCTAAGGTCTCTTTTTGACAGAAAAATAAATATTTCTGAGTCTAGGGGCTAATTATATCAATATTTTCCCTGTAAGACACACACATAATTATGAACAACTGTCTGAAATATTTTTATTGATCCTTCTTTCAGCAGAAATCTTAGTCAGGCAGATCACAAGAAACATTCAATCAAGAGTTCATTAGTAAATCAAATTAGATTATAGACACTAAATTATCTATAACTAACATTACAAATTTTCTAAACTATCACTTAAGCTTAATAATTTACACAGTACCTTGTTCATAGCTCTGCCATTTGTTCATGAAGCCTGTAGAAATGAAGTTTGAGTCCTTTGCAACTCCAGACTCTGGTGCAAATCCTGTCATAACTCAGAAAGAGATGCATAGCTTAACTAAAGTTATCACAGTTCTATATCCCTGCACCTGGTCTTAATTGGCCATCCACTGTGCTGAGATCAACTTTAATCCACTTCATGCATTTTCAGCCAGTTTGACCTGCTCTACACTTTCTGTACAAACATCTATTCTGATGATGGTTTAATGAACTCATTTTGATCACATTAATTTAAAACCAGAATCTCACCACTGGTAATATCCAATACATAAATTATAATGTAAATTAAGCACATTTTAATCTAACAGGAAATAAATATCACTGGTAGTTATGCAGACTGGTAACATTCACTGAATCCTCCTTCCCCAAATGTTGTAATTAAGCTGCTTTCTTCCCCTCCTTTGAGTTATCTTCCGGTTCTCACAGAGCAAATCAAAAATGTGAATTTCTGACTTCTTTTTCAGGACTCAATTATCTCTTTGATTCCTGGTGTAAGAACTACTTTACTGCTGATAGTAGTTTTTCACACCATTGGTACTTTGCTTTATAGGCAAGCGGGTGTCCCAGTCTGTAGATGCAGAGAGGATTTCCCAATTCTGGAAGATTTTTCTCAGAATAATTCCAACAGGAATTTGCATTACCTCAACTATTCATAAAACAATCTGAGTGTGTGCTACTTCTTCAACAGGGTTGTGTAAGTCATGGAGAAAAAATGACTTCTCATTCTTTTCAGAGAATGATACATGAAGTGTGGTAAAACTAGTACACTGTTAGCAGAGCTGTAGCCACATTTCAGACCTTGATTTCAAGCTCCAGAGAGCAGTCATAAAAGTTTTTTTAAATGCACAGAGCTGAACTATGCAGAGCTAGTTCTTGCTGGTCATGTCAGACTCCATTTCTTACACTTACACACATAATGTCTCACTCCTCAACATTTTGCCTGTGAACTAATCTGTGGAGTACTTCCAAAGCATAATTACAATCAACATTAGTTTCATCATATTGTCATTGGGAATACTTCTTGAACAGTCTGCATGCATTGACTTGTGCAATAGAATGGGGCTGTGGGATCTGGATTTTGTGGGTATCCAGAAGTCTTGAGAACCCAAAGTATGACTTTGGGTTGGGTTGGCACCCAACATGACAAGAAGCCATCCTGAAATTCAAGAAAACAAACACAGCTTTGAATGGTGAATTTAGTGATAAATGCTCAAAAGGATATGAATTTTACTCCTCTTTAATCCTTATTGATTTTTTTAATCTGTTAATGGAATCATTTTACATACCCACAAATATTGTGATTTCTAAAATGTTCCTATTACAAATTAAACTGCCAAAAATGGAAAAAATATCATAAATATTTGAAAAGCAGCTTTTCTAGTTCGTCAATGTTTTGTTTCTACTTCAATTACTTGAAAGTGTAGTCAGTTGATCCATAATTCTTCTTCCTCTTCCAAAGAAACCAAAAAACAAACAGGCATTTCTTTAAATCACAATGTTAGTACATTTTGAAAAATCCTGCATTTAAAATTTCTGGTGATTTTGCAGTGTTTCCATAGTGCCCAAGAGCCACTTATTTCACTCAAATACTTTCCCATGATGGATTTCAGATGAATCAGCATTTACAATTAAAGTAATATTTTGCTGAAAGAATTCTTACCAGATCTACAGCCAATATTCCTGTCTGAGGAGAAATAATAAAATGGAAACATGGTCTTCAATATTCTAGTTATGATAGCCATTGAGAATGGCTTTCACCTGTCAGTATACCATATTTCTGTAGGTGTGGGATGTCATCCTCACCCTGTCACAAATTTTCCACATAACCCTGAGAAGCTTGGCTAGTTATCCCTCCCCTTTAATTATCCCTTTTTCATTTTTTTCATCCTTGGGTCAGTATTACCTACCAAATGCATGCCAAGGCAGTATATATTATTTAAGGCCAAATTAATCACTCAAGTGCCATGACATCCTGGCAGGGACAATTAAAGCTGGTCAGGAGCCATGGTGGTGGGAGGACACCAGCACCAGCTCTGAGCAGTGAACAGGTATAAACTTTATAGCCGTTTTCTCCCACAACAGTGATACAAGAAAATTGGCATCAATCTGAGTCCACACTACATTTTTCCTAGAGATTTGCCAGGCCACATGGTACACATGTTGCCCTCACATCTATCTTTCACCTTCTGCCCTCAGGAATTATGCTGCTTTTCCAGTCATTTCCATCTGTTCACAGGTAACAAAGAAACACAGGCAAATGCTCATGCATGATATAATAGAGATGATGGGTGTAACCGTGGAAATCGTCTCTGATGGAAGATGGTTCTGTTTTGCATATCTGTATTTGGTCACATCCAGAATCTCCCTATCAGGGTTCTGTTCTCCAACATGCGCAGGGAGAAAGCTGGAGTAGATTTCAAGTTACTTCATGTTCCTCAGCAGAGGATCTCTAACCACATCATCAGCATCATTACTGATGTGTGATGCACTTGTGTTCGTCAGCATTAAGGTCACAGCCAAGATGTGTCCCATTTTGCTATGCTAAATACATAATAAACTATATTTCTTCTTTACCCTTTTCCCTTGGACATAATACTTAGGGCAGCAGGGTCACTGGCATATGCTCTTGAGAGAAGAGCTGCTTACTTGAAATTAAGGATAGGAGCCATAGATCTGCTTCTGTGAGCAAAATCTGTGGTGTTATCGACGTGCTGTGGTGAGATTGCACAGAGGAAACAGGAGTGAGATAGATAAATTGACAGGCAGATAGGTGAATAGGTGGGTAGATAACAAGATCCCTTCTATAAATAAAACTAAACAGCATATTAAAACACTGACCCTGAACAAATTAATGCAGATAATTATTGTATTGCAGTGTGTTATGCCACTGAAATATGGAGAAAATGAGACATAGCAAACTTTTTAAAACTTTGCACCTCACCAGCTTATGTACTTCACTGTACTAAGAGCATTTCCAATCTGCATTTGGGAAGAAAACAAAGCAGAACATACGCAATAAATACTTCAGGAAAGGGTAGGAAAAAGCCACATCAATGGTAGAAGGATTGGACACAATCCCAGTTCATAAACCTGAGGATGGAAGAGATTATACAAGTCCTGATGACACTGCAAACCTTTCCAAAGTGGAGGTTTCAAAGAATGTGAAAGTGATCAAACCAAGATATATAGCCTAAAACTACATGTTGTACAATCCAAGCCATTCACTGTGGGGCAGGAGGGAATCGTATCAGACAGAGCAGTTAAGCATTGGGAGAGAGGTAATGGAGGTAATTGAGGCACCATCACCAGAACTATTCAATAATACATTAGATAAGTAGTAGAAATAATGTAGGGGAATATCCTGCATGGCGTGGGGACTTGAACTAAATCACCCAGGAGGAGAATAATTGCAATTATAGATCTGTTCCACCACCACTAGAATACAGTGGTGCCAGGTACAAGTATAAATTTCATTAGAAACTAAACTGGAATGTACATACTTGCAAACATAGCCAAAAGTCATATATAATCTATTTAGGAATAAGACTCAACACCATTTCACATACATATATTTATTATTGCATTACATTATTTTAATTATCTGACACTGAAAAAGGGTTTGATCTATGGAGTGTGTTGAAGGTAAGTCCCTGCTTCTTCATTTTATTCATGCTGGGAGAGTGTTATGTTTGGTTTGTGAATCTGAGATTTCGTTGTAGTTTTTTGCATTTTCATAAAAAAGGACTTGGAATAACCTGATTATATAAAACAATCTGAGAATTTAAACAGTATATTCCTCTGGGCCTTGTAGCAGAAAGCAAAAACAGCAGTGGAAAATTAGTGCACATAACCTCTCACAAGATTAAGAGCTTCTCGTTTTCTTTAGACATCTCTGATAGCCTAATGTATGACACATCTCAGGGCTTGCCCCCAGTAAATTAAACCATGAGTTTCTTACCATTTTTATTGAGAGAAGGACCCATATACACTTTCAGAACAGATCTGATCAACAAGCTGGTTGACTTACTTTGGTGTCAACACCCCCATGAGTTTGCTAGATGTGTTACTCAGCCTCCAAGCAGATCTGTGAGGGTTAGAGTAATCTAACCCAGTCTGACAATAGCACTTCTCCAAAATACAGCTTTGGAGTGAAAAGCCACATGTTTAAAAATGAATGCCTTTCAGAAGTTCCCAGAGCCTCTCCCCAAACTGCTTTCACATCCAATGTTTCTTGGTGTTTCCTTACAGCAACCCCCAGCCAGATTTGCAGTGGAAGGTGCTTTCAGCCCATGAAGTGCTGTCCCCTGCTACCACCATCACCATCCTAAGTAGCCTCTTTCATACATGAAGTCAGCGAATTCAACAGAAAACACAAGGATCCATCGATTCTGGCATCTGACCTGGGGCAAAAGATTTTTCAATAAAGGGACAAGTAGGCATATTAGGGACATTTCCCCATTGATTTAGATCAGTGTCCAATGACATGACAAAGGAGACTGATGTCTTAACTGTATCAGCCATCTGCTATTTCTGATAGCAATGCTTATAGACTCTCTGTCTCTCTTGAGACATGCAAATGACTGACAGATAGAGTTTCTCTTATTGGGATACTTCATTAAGGGTGGGATTTGTCTTAATAATTGAGTTGCTTGTTTTAATACTTATTTTCAAAACACTTTGTATTTCTAAATCAGAAATCTTCTCAAGAAAATAATTATTATTCTATTATAAAATTCATCTATCAAAATAACACCATGGAAATATTAAGAAACAGTTGTTCAATACATTTTCAGTTCTGTGGTCTTCTTAATATGAAAATAAAACAGTATTTTCCAGACACTTTTTCCCAGATTTTATGATGCAATCTGTAAGCTCATCATGCTAAGCATACTTTTGTTTTAATTTAGCTGTTATGATTTCATCTATTTTGCCTGCATCCTGATTTTACAACTTTTACCACATAGTTATTAAAAGCTTGTTAACACAAGGATATACAAACTAGTGCCATTCTCCTTACCCACTAAAATGTCAGGTCTAGGAGCCTAGGGAAGCAGACACATATGTGAAGTAATTATCAAATAATGGAAATTGAATGCAGATATTTAGTTACAAATCCACAAATTGCAGGCTCTTTTAGAAACACGTGCACATCCTACCACATAATATTTCCTACAGAGTAATTAGAGTTCTTTGCATCTATAATTTCACATTAATGACTATCTAAGCAAACATTGAAATTACACAATAATATACCGTAACAGTTCCAGACTGTTTCCCTTGTGTTGTTGTACAAAAAGATAGTTATGTCACTGTATGTATCACAGAAGTTATCAAGCAATCCTATATGTACAAAATATCAGAGGCTGCTAGAAATAAAGCTTTTTTAACCATGTAGTGTTTTACAGTGTTCTATTATATGCTAAAACACATGTAAATATATCTGAAAATACATGAGCACCAGTTATTTACTCAGATGACAATTTGGAATCAGTGTAAAGATCTTATAAATCTCAGTCTTCTGAAAGAACTTGGGGGTTTTCAGATCTTCATCTATTCACACAAAGGATTCACTACAATGCAGTAACAGACAGTCAAAGATTCTGTAGACATTGCAATCCTAAGGAAAGAAAGACGTTTATCCATGGGTCCTAGCTATATACTGCAAAATAGATCTAAAATTGTCACTTACTTATAAATATGAGGAAAAAAAGAATGTTTATGTTGTCAGGAGTAA
>NW_008650097.1:1402-6129 GCF_000695815.1 Acanthisitta chloris | reverse complement strand
ACACGTATATGTTGACATACACTTCCTAGAAGACTGGAAGTCAGAGAATATCATGGTTAGTTCTGGCAGCCAAATCTCCTTTCTGATCTGAGCATTGGTGTCACTTAAAAAAGGCATAATAACTGCATGTAGGGAACATTTTTCAGTAAAATATGTCATTCATGGTGCTTAGAAAGAACTAGAGTTCACACCAATCTCCACACTTGTGCTGGCTGTGTGAGTAACTTCGCTTTTCTCCCTGGAGGTCACAGATAAAATTTTGAAATGCTCCTAAGTGCTTAACAGAGGTTCCTGCAGCTTCCCTATAGCTGGCTCTTGAAATGAAGAGCTGGATCTGGCAGATTTGGGGAGAGCAGCCAGGATGAAAGTTGATCTAGATTCAGACAAATGCTTATCTTCATTGATTGCTAGCTGCAATCCCTACTTGATGGAGTAAAATATGTGGGTTGAGGTAAGGACAGTTTAATAACAATACAGAGCAGAGTGAGCCACAATGCCAATAGATAATGAAAAGAAACCAAAATCAGTTATGCAGAATACAATTGCTCACCACCCGCGGACCAGAGCACCCCGAACCTCCCCCAGGATCGGCCCCTTCCGGCCTGGAACACCGGGCATGACGTGCCATGGTGGGGAATATCCCTTTGGCTAGTTCAAGTCACCTGTCCCGGCTATGCTCCCTCCCAATTTCCTGTGTATCTTCTCACTGGCAGAGCATGAGACACAGGCAAGAAAATGTCCTTGGTTATGATAAACACAATCCAGCAAAACCAAAACAACAATGTATTATCACTTCTGAATTCAAAACACTGCACTACACTAGCTACTGAGAAAATTAACCCCATCCTGGCTAAAACCAGGACAATCTGGCAGATTTGGGGAGAGCAGCCAGGATGAAAGTTGATCTAGATTCAGACAAATGCTTATCTTCATTGATTGCTAGCTGCAATCCCTACTTGAGAAGATCCACGTTAGTTCAATAATTTAAATCAAATCTATAACACAACCATGAAAAAGAACTTCACCAGTTGGTCTCTTCTATGATGCATCCTTTATAAAGGTCATGTTTCTGACCTCTGTAAATCTAAGTGTAAGTAATGTAAAAATCAAAACTGCGGGAAAGGATCTGTTGTTTAATAAAGTGTCACTTCTTGCTGTGTAGCAATTCACAAACAGCTGATGATAAACCTTTGAGCAGACTAGGATGACTTCTGCTCCAACCAGATAACCTTAGACATCACTGTCCCAAAGAACACATATGACTGCAGTAGATTGTGAAGAACCAAAATCCAAACACAGGTCTGTATAATGAGGTCTTTGCATAATGCTGTGTAAAAATGTTTTGTCCTCAAACCCATCCATCGATTCTGGTCTGACACAACACCCAACTGTCCTGGTAGACTCATGATTTTTATCTTGTATACTGGATTGCTGATTCCAGATATGGCTCTTGACACTCTGACCACCAGCTACTTGTAAAAACAGCCTCCACTGTCTACTAGGACCTAAAAGACTCACAGCTGGGCACAAAATTTTTTCTTGAAAACCTTACCCACTACTGAGCTTCTGCCTTCCTTAGAGCCTCCTTCAGGCATATCCAAGTCTTCCTCTCCTGCTTCTGCAGATTTTCTGACCTTGCAGAATTTCCCTGCTTGTAAATTCTCAATTGCTTATTGTGCAAAATAACTTGGTTTGATGACACAATTGGGAATGTTATGCAGTTTCACACTGGACATTCCTATAATTTTCTTTTTCTTAGAATGTCTGGTAATGTTTTCTAGTCTCTGTTGAATTTTGTGAGAAGACCAGCATCAATGTAATTGACGTGTTGAGAGCAGAGAAGAGGCAGGTATGATTGTCCCCTATGTGCACCAATTATATTGCAATCATCATTTCCCATTCCAGAACATGCTGTTTTCTCTAGAGTTGAATTCTTCTCTGAAACAAAACACTTCCGACATTAAGGGCCAGAACATTTCCCAGGTACTGCAACACAGAATGGGACACAAAATTAAAATTCCTGATACTATACTGTTTGGTAGCCCTTATAGTAATAGATACTTTCCAGGTTTTTATTTTAAGCAATTTATGTATGATCTCTTATACACTTAAAAGTGTCAGATGAGCTGGTTGACAACCACTTCTCATGATGCAAGACCATGTTCAACATCAGTGTCAAGACAAATGTAGATGCATGGAGCAATGAGTTTCACCCATTTCCAAGCCTTTCCAGTAAATCCGTATTTCATTTTTTCAATATGGTTATTATTTCACATCATAACTATAAGAATATTGCTACTTCAGGTACTTTAAAAATGAAAAGATCTTAAGGACTTGATCTGACAAATTCTACTCTAAATCAGACATATTCCAGGGGTCCTGTCCTTGCCTTCTCACTGTATGTTTGTAAAGAAAAGCAGAATCAGGCCCAGCCCAAGTTTAACCTGCAATATAAGCCCACTGCATACAGTCACATGAAGAGGCAAAGGAAATAAACTACTGGCTTCCCAAAAACAGTGCAGTTGACTTTCACTGTACAGAAAATGCACAGTGATCATTTTTACTGTGTCTCCCTCCAAAATGATTTCTTCTTGTTCATGATAATTCCAGGTTATCCATGCTGTTCCTTTTCTGAGATTCTATGATGAATTCTGATCTTCCTGAAATTCTATTAATCTTGCCTAGGTTCTGACAAGTCTTCCCTGTGAGGCTTTTATGAAGAGATGGAGGAGAGAGAGATTTTGAGCCCTTGTATTGCACTGTTTCAATGAGCAATGCATGTATGTATGTATCCAACTGCTTTTCAAATACATTTTCCTGTTAAAAATGCTTGTGTTTGGTTACCATCCTTCTTTTGGAAGGTTCATGAGCCAGGTCTTAGCCATATCTTTCCTTACTTTTAAGTTTATAGAGTATTCCAGGGCAGCCTGTTGCCACATATGTGCCATGCCTAATACAAGGGATCTCCCAGCACAGACAGGACTTCTAGCTATTCTTCTAATGATAAAATAATAATAATTTTTTTAAATTGTATATGAGCTTTTAATAGATAATCCCTTCTAATATAGAAGCACATTGTGTCTTCCACCCACTTCTCATGCAGTTGCACTATCTCTTTTCATTGTGGCAAACCTTAACAGCACATTTTAAAATCTCAGTTCCAGCTACTAATCAGCTCTAGCACTACTTAGGATTTAGGTTGATTATTTTTGTTTGTCTTTTCTATTTTTTTCCTCAAACTGTTTGCAACTTCTCATAGCTTTTTCTGGGGTTTGGGAGTTTGCAGAGGGGTCACTGTTGCATTTTGTGGGTGTTTTTCTTGTGGTTTGGGGTGGGTTTGGTTGATCGGTTGGGGGCGGTGATTTGTTTGTTTTGTTTTGCTTTGTTCTGTTGTGGTTTGTTTCATTTCTTGAAGTGTCCTATCAATAGATTAGCCATGACTAATATCCTGCAGTACCCTAGCTTGTAGCAGTCTCTTCTTGTAGTAGGGGCGATTTATAATTGCAAACGCAATTGTTTTGAGCTCTAAAAGAAATGTCAGCAATATTCATTGTGATCAGAACTGACTGGTCGGCTGGGAATCCTGGTACATCGTGAATTTGGTTTTCTTCAGAGAAACCCCCTTTGCCACTGGCCATGTTACCCGTGTAGAGATAGTTTGGATAACATTTTTGGCCAATGATCTCAGAACCAGCAGTTATATCTTGATGGGAACGAATATTTCGGGATATTTACTTTGTCCAGCTACACGAGTGTTCGCCGTTCATTAACTCCTAACCATCGTAGTTTTGGGGTCAGTAGGCAGCAAGTTGTGAAACCTGTCTGTGTGCTAAAAAAAGACAAAAAACTCTCTCTTTTTGGAGAGGTTCGTATTTCCCTTCCTCTGCTTCTGTAACTCCAGCAACAATTTGGAAGGCAAAACAATAAAACAGAGAGAAGACTGAAAATGGTTTGATAAATGCTGTGAAAAGTGGATTAATTGTTGAATAACGACTTCTTACATACTTTTTTTCACCACAGAGGCATCCAAGGCTGCAGTTATGCGGAATTTAAATGAATTTTAGTTTCATGTTAAAGAACTAAAGAAAGGGACCTTAGTGTACAGCTGCTACATCTGATCAAACTTCCACTGGTAGGGATTTAGAAAAACGCGGATTTACCTCTATGGCTATTGATTAATCTCGTGGCAGTAATCAAGTAAGGGTGTATCGACATGGGAAGCATGAGAACAACCAAAGGGAGGTTCCGATATAGAGCATCAGTTATGAAAAAATAGGCAAACAGGAGCCGTATCTCATCACCCTGGGAAATAAGGACATCATCGCTTGTGTCTCCAAGTGCTTTTTAGCCACAGAGTAACTCGCGGACTTAGAGGATCTTAATTTCTCTAGCTATCATTATAAAGTCAGATAAGAAAAGAAGCTTCGGCCGTGACACCCAGATCGCCATTTCGTCGCCTGCACCTTCACGGGAGCCGCAGTTTGGGGAAACCTGAGCTGCGAAGTGCACCCGGCAGGTCCTCTTAAGCGGGTGACACCACCTCTGTCACAGCCTCGGTATTTAATTTTTTTTTCCCCCAGAGCAAGGGCACCCTGTGAGGCTCGTCTTGCTATTTGAGACGAATTCGAAACTGACTAATAAGCGAGAGAAGTGAAAAAACGCTCCTAGTTCATCGCAACGGAGAGAAAATTTCACACAGCCGCAGAAACAGCTTTGGTGAGCTCGGC
>NW_008650097.1:350-1370 GCF_000695815.1 Acanthisitta chloris | reverse complement strand
GGAGAAACGCCAGCAGCGGCCCCGAGTCGAGGAGCTCCTCCTGCTCAGGGGTCCCCTCGCCGGGCTGAGGTATCCTTGGGCATCCCTATCAATTGCCCATGGAAAGATATAGGGAAGAAGGAAGAGTGAGAAAAGGAAAGAAAACCCGTTCTTGTCAAGACAAAACACCTAAGGCTTTTTTTTCCCCACTGAAAACTCGACAAGTAGCCCGTCCGCGGGCGCACGGGTGAATTTCGTAATGCTACGATTGTATTTCAGATCTTAATTTTTAAAATAAAAACCATCGATTGACTCTAGAAAATACCTTTCGTTTGATACTGCCTAGTAGTGACTGCATTGAAAAGGCAGGCGTTTCAGCTTTCTGAAAAGGTTTATTTCCAACCCTGGAATATAAAGCGTGTGAACTTGGAAACCAAAGGACGACAAAAGCGTTTGCAAATATATAAGAAAAAAGATAAAGTAAAAAACACTTCTTTACTCTAGGATAGCAGATAAAATCGTCCCACGAGATGTCGAGGGGCGGGATTAGCACAAGAGACAGCTTGTCTTGCTCTGTAAAATAATCGCACAAGCCCCAGTTCGAGAACCAGTTAGCACAAAAAGTGTAAAGAGAGAGCTTGGGGTTTTTTTCGGAAGAGGGAAAAAAAGCAGGAAAGTTGCCGTTTAAGAACCAGATCTGAGGAAAGGTGTCTACATTTTTTTAATGTCAAAGATGGGGAGAAGTTACTCTGGGGGGTATTAGAGGTGGAGAGTTTGAGATAGGGGAGCACAGCGCGGCCTTCGCTTTTACCAATCTGTACTAATAGTTACTCGGTTCAAGGTACAGGGACCGCCACGGCGTTTAGATCAGACGAAGGGAGACAGTCCCAGTGGGCTGGACAGAGCATCGACTCCCCCGTAATAGGGGAACGGGATAATTCGGAAAGGAGGCAGGCAGAACACGTCCCGGTTTCTTTGGTGGCTCCGTGTTATCTCCTTCGTCCTGACCACAGAGAAAGCACTTCGAGAGCCGGGCTGGCA
>NW_008650097.1:0-271 GCF_000695815.1 Acanthisitta chloris | reverse complement strand
GCGGTTGTGGTTAAGACGGACACCCCACCGGCACGGCGGGGGCATAAATAACATCGGGGCGGCCCCCGGCAAGGGGAAGGTCGGAGGCCGGGGGTGAGGCTATACGTCCCCATCCACCAGGCTGAAGTGTTTGCCCGGCCCGGGGAGGCAGAGGTAGGGGATGGCACTGCCCGGGCAGAGCAAGGGGAAGGGCAGCGGCAGCAAGCAGCGGCTGAGCAGGGGGCTGTCCTTGTAGAGGGCCGGGAAGGAGAGAGCCGCGGCGGGGGGCGGC
>NW_008650096.1:0-20351 GCF_000695815.1 Acanthisitta chloris | reverse complement strand
AAATACAAATATATATATATACACACACTAATTTATAAAAATATTTAATATAGTCTTAATAAATAATCTCTTCTTTTTCCTGCTTAAATGCCAGGGATCTTTATAATCAGCTCCATAATGGGTGGAGGTCAGAACAAGTCAGGCATGAATAACACAAATTTCTGTGCTTGGATCAGCTGCAAGAGGCGCAAGAGACTTTACCTTTAGATAGCATCCTTTCCCACCTGCTCTTCAGAGTGCTCTCTGCACACTTCTTCCAGCTTTACGGGGTGACATCTGGCTGGGTGTCCTCTGGCCTCAGGTGCCTGACACATTTTTTCGTATATCACTGAGGACAACATCTGGCCTCTCTCCTTTCCAGGATTATAGCTCAGAGCACTCTCCAACCTTTCTGATTCATTTTGTTGACAGGTTATTTCTGTTTCAGGTGATTGCAAATTTGAAAACCCGCCAAGTGGAGAGGATGAGTTCAAAGATTTTTCCAGCTTAAAGTGAAGATGCTATGACATCTCTCATCTTTAAACAAAACTGTTATGAAACTGTTGTGTGAAAAAAGTTAGATACCCTTTAATTTTCTTTCACTTTGAGGGAGGTGGAGCAGCACACAAAGTGTTTTGATCCAGTCAGGAAAACACAAATCTCTCAAAATTTGCAAGAGTTAGTACAAGAGCCTTGTACTTATCTTTGCCTCTTCACCTTGTGTCTTTACTTTGAATATGTGCTAGAGTATATCTGGGCAGCAATTTGACTGTTCAAAGGATTTCTGAGTGGTTTACAGAAGGAGATATGTCATTTGGTATACTTTATCTTGTTTAAGATGTGGTCATCTTTTGTAATGGGTCAGGCATGGAATGGAAAAAGTAAGAAATCGGAGACTATAACTTTTAGCTCTGGTGGCAACAGTAATAGACATCTATGGAAATTATTTGGAACTCATTATTATAGTGGGGTCACAGAGTGTGGGAGTATTGATTGTAGAATATATATTATGATTTATTACTTAGGCATAGGAGATTACATTTTCTTCTTTGTTCAGCTAACTTGAAGCAGTTACAGGCATTTCCAAACAGTCTTGATCCACAAAAAAACCCAGTTATCCCCATTGAATTCTTAAAATTATAAGGAATATTATCTTTATTTGTGGATATCTGGTGACTAATGTTGGACATCCCCACAGGTACCCCACAACCTTTTATGTTGTCTTATTATTGGAAATAAGAACTAGCACTTTGGATACATCAGACATAAATAACTCTTGTACTGATCAGGTAAAAGAACTACTTACATATGTTGACTTCTTATGTAATTACAAAGACTAAACTTAAAGATGTAAGCCATGACTCAGACTAAGGATAATAGTGTGATAGAGAGAAAAAGAGACCCTTTAGCTCCAGGACCCTTTATGGCTGAACTGAACCAATCAGGATGGGCAATAAGTACTTTTTCCTATGTTATGATGTAGTATTGCTATATATTGCTAAATAATGCTATCTGCAAATTCTGACTCTTACATCATCACTGAAATGAAATTCTTGAAAAATGAGACTAGCATAATGAAGTAAGAACTTCATGCAAATGAAACTGTTCCACCTGATTAATTTCTGGAATTACAGTCTTACAATAATATTTCATGTAATGCAGTTTATCACAGAGTAGTTACAATTACACTTCGTGAATTTCTCCCATCTCTATTCTCTAAAATAAATAATTAATTTCCCTGTTAAACTACAAATACATCCCTCTTTTAATTAACGTGAATTTCAGTGCAATGAATACCCACTGGAGTTTGTGGGTTGTTTCATTCTTTTTAGAAACTGAAAATTTCCATTCTTTCAGTATCTGCTAATTTAACAAGGAAAATTAAAATTGTCAAATGGCTACCTAAAGATATTTTTGGTTGTAGATTATATCAACAATAGAATGGTGGCATGTAATGTAAAGAATATTTGGTCCTAGAATTCCTGCAATTAAGGGTACAAATAGCTATTTATGCTGGAATTTCACAGCTTTTAGGATTTTAAAGGGAAAAAATGCTTCAGGATACTTACACTTCACATTTCATGAGATGGCACATGGAACTCCAACTCTGGTTCAATCTTTTAAAGAATGTGTAATGGACAGGTAACTAAATTTTAATGAACCCCAAATAATCCAAATATCTTTTCCAAATTTGTGGCATTTTGTTGGTCTAACAGGGTAAGCTGCAACTGGGAAAGAAGTTGTCTGTAAAAAACTTCTACAAACATGATAGTTTACAGAATCGTCTCTGAGTTTACATAATAGACTAATAGTATAGAAATGTTTAAATACATAATAAAAGATGACAAATATCTGTTGGCATTGCCAGAAGCTGAAATAATTATTTAAATGATATTATGTGATTAACAAATAATCTTATTTGTTGAGGGTTTGTGCTCTTCAGCAACTTTTGTGACAAGAAAAGAGCATAGGATGACTGTACTTTGGAGGACGTTCTTGGGTAGTGATAATATTTTAAACATTGATATCTGAAGTTATCAGAGTCTTCTTATACTTGTGTGAAACAGCTTTACCAGTAAAAAATATTGAACAGCTTGAAGATACTATCTAAACTACACATATATGTATAAACAATTGTAGCCCTGGCTCTAACTTTTTAGAGGTGTATTTGAAAGGTTTTATTTGATTTTATTGAAAAAAATATCAGGGAAGAAAGGAAAATCTCTCAAGTCAGTATAAGAGGCTCTCTTAGGGTTTGTTTTGGTGTTCAATTCTTGTTTGGGGTTTTTTATTTAATTTGCAAACTGTTTTTCATTATTTTTATGAATCTCCACAAGCTTTTGATTTTTTTTTAATTCAGAGATAACAAATTTTTTTACTTTGAAAATAATGTTGAAAATAAATGTTAAATTTTTCTCCTGTTTTTCACTAATGAAAAAACCAAAGTGTTGAGAAAAAAATTATTTGCTCAGCACTAGTCTGCTCTAACATTTATAGAAGTCAAAAAAAGCAGTTCCCCTTGGATTTAGGGATTTTTGTAGGTTTGTACCATGTAAAACAGGTTCCAGTTTAATAATTCTAGCATCTTTCGAAAGCCATTTATGTCTTAAACTATCTGCAGCTTATTATTACTGTCTATTCTTTTTCTGTTGATATCTCCTGTACCAAGAGGTGTATCTCCTATTAGTGTTACACTTGCATTGCATATTAGAAAGCTCTGAAAAACAAGAATCTTTTACAGTAGCTTATATTCCTGTGCACCATATCCAGACCCTTTTTTCCACGGATCAAATATGAAGGACAGACTTCAGAGGTATCTTTATTTATCCATGCAAACATATCATGGCTTGCATGAACACTCTATAAAAAAAACTCAGCTACAGCTGGTCAACCTGTTGCCAGTCTTGAGAATTTGCAAGTATTTTCAAAGCTCAGTTATTTGCCTTTCATAATTGTGAATGCTTTCTTACATTTTTCCTTCAAATACAAAGTAACTGTATCAGTAATGCAGCAATTTCTGCTGTTTTCTAACAATGTGTGATTCTTGGTTGTGAAACTCTTACTTATAATTTATAGACACAAAGAAATCCTTCTGCCTAGACTTTTTTCCTCTTGCAAGTACAGTAATTGTACAATTACAGCAGTTTTTTTAATAAATGTGTTGAACCCTGGGTTCCACAATTAATAATAATGTCATCTATTTGGCATGTATTTTCCAGTTCACTATAGCTGCTAATATCAGTGTTACCTATTGGAGAAAGCAGTCATCTTTTTTCAAGAAATGGCTTTAAAAGATTTTTGTGACAAGATCCCAAAACCTTGAGATGGATCTACTTCAACTTTTCTTTGAAACGAGAACACTAACACATTAAAAATGTTTTCAGTCTCTAGACTATATTTCATTAGAGTAACAAAGTAATACATTCAGATGAGGAAAATCATAACAGAGAATATAAGTCTTCAGGGTGAGTCAAAGCAAATCAAAGCCTGAGAACAAAACTATCTTTTCCCTTCACCCTCACTACACAGAGGAAAAAGAGACAGAAAAGAAAGGTTGCCCTTTCTCCATTCTACCTTCACAGCTCAGCAGCTCTCTATAGCTCCTAAATCATCTTCCATGTGGACATCAGGAAAGTTTCCTTTTCACGCCCATCTGTGGGTTGAGTTTGTTCTTTGCTGCAGGCACATTATTAGAAGCCTCCTGGTTTTCATTCTCCCTGCAGTGTGCCATGGACTTGCTTGGTCTCTCTCCTCACACATTCACTTGACACCCTGGGAGGTACTCCAATCTGAGCACTTTGGTGAATCTAGGAGAATAATTAACTAATTTCTCTTTCCAGACAGTTCAGTCTGACTCTATGTTTTGTGCGAAGTTAGTAACACCTATATGTCCTTGTTTACCAAAGTACCATGAGACATGCACACTTTAACTGAAGGTGGAGTGCTCAGAAGATTTAGGATGAGGAAACCAAAGAGTTATTGTTCATTAGACTGTGCAACGGCATGGCATAGTAACACAGGGCACCAAGATTTTACATCAAATTATTATTGTCCTACTGCCACTGTAGCAACAATCTGTGGAGGATGAGATATGATCATGTTTTGTCTGAAACATTCTGACTGTTAAGACAGGAAAGATGTGACCAGAAGAGAGGGTAGTACTGCTCCAAGCCAAATTTTTGCGTCACCTTGAGGCTTGTGCTCAGTCCCCCACACCCAACTCACTTCCTGGAAGGAGGGCTCCAAGGTCTGTAGACATGTGAAGAGAACAGGGCATAAAATCTAGTTTACATAAAAGAATGCAAAGAATGAACCAGCTTAACTTGAAAAGGCAGCAGATTGCACCCACCCTGCCGCCCCCAGTTTCCTCCCCCCTTTCCCTTTGTTTTTTTCTTTGTTTTGCAACACCAGCTTCAGACCATCTATACAGCAGATCAACACAGGATCTGTTTTCTTCTCTCTTCTCTGCCCTTATTTCTTTCCCCCCTTGCTTTGCCTGGGTAAAACATGACTATCATATTCTACCCCATTCTCTATAGTGAACTTTGTTGTGGGAGTGAGAACCTTGAGTATTGGTGTGTTGTAGCTTGTTAGCCAGCACCTTTGAATATTGGTGTGTTTTGACTTGTGAGCCAGCTCCTTTAGTTGTGTGTTGTGGCTTGGTACCCAGCACTTTCGTGAAGTTTGTTGTGGGAGTCAAGAACCTATTGAAGTGAACTGCACAAAGTTAAGGGCTTGTTAGTCCACACCTTTCAAGTCTAAATAGTGGGCTGGTTGCTGGAGTTATGGGTACTGTGCAAAAAACCACAAGAGTTCCCGGAGACGAGTCTGGGTTCTGTGTACAGCCTGACGAAAATTTACAGCGACCATCACGCCCCCTACCGGTAGGTCGTGGCACAGGTATTAAAAAACTTCCAGTAAATATAATAGATCCAAAAGAGAAGAAATGAAGGCCTTGTGACACCTGAAACTCACTAGACAGAAATATTTGTCATTAGTTCTACTGTGTAACAGAGGAGGCAATATCAGTTTAAAAACAACCTTCAGCATGCAGGTTCACTTAATCGAGTTGTCCATGCTTCAAAAGCCACGGACTTTGGCACCAGTTCATGTGCGTGCACAGGAAATACTGAAGAAGAGATGTCATCTCATCGTATTTAAACATTAAATAGAAGTATCAGACATCTCATAGCATGGCCACTTATTTTAAGCAGTAGCTCTGCCTTTATCTGTTGCTAAGCATTTTCTCCTTGCTCCTGTGTCCAGAAGCTGATGAGCTAGAAGACACCCCATGAGTGGTTTTTTTAAAACTTATACAGATGATTTGCAGCCTCAAACCTTACATAAATTCAAAGAGTAGCTTTAAACTACAGACTGACACTTTAAGAGGTTTGATGTTTGCTGCTCCACACTGCATTTTGAAAAGAGGACAGCAAATCCACCAGAGACAGCCCACAGACTGAGCGATCACTGTGCTGAAGTAATTTTTTACAGAAGCTGACAATCAAATTCCTGTCCATGGGATAAACGATGACCACAGTTCACAGAAGAGACAGTTTCATGGTTTCTCTGAAGATCTTCACTCATCACTCCAAACCCCACAATCCTGAGAGAAGGTATTGCCTCCCTCTTGCTTCAACAAGACACCCCAGGTGAAGTAGCAGCAGTACAAACCACATTGTGAGGGGTCATACACAAGCATAACCAGATAGAAAGGTGTAGGTTCTGGAGGTTTTTGAAAGGAGAAAGAAAAAATTTTATTGGTATGACTTTTTTCCCTACTTATAGTACATTTATTCATTCTCTTTAGTTGCTTCTTTTCCCCCTCTGGCTATAGCTATTTTTACTTTAAGCTTGAACTTTTCAGTCCAAAATAACTCATGATGTCATAGTACAATGTCAGGCTGTGTCATGGAACTATTTTGGATATCTATATCAGGCAGTAATTGTCAACAAAATTATTTTTTCTTTGCTTTTTCTTTGTTGGGGGAGGAGTGTGCAGTTAGAAATTTTGTATACTGGGCTGTATAACAGATGCATTACTTTTAAAGTTTTGGCTGCACCATTGACAAATATTTCTGAGAGAAAACTGTACAGAAAATTTTTCAATTTATCAACTTTGAGACAAATCTGCCATTTTCTTTCTTATCTATTTATAATTCTTTCACTGTTACAATAGGCTAATGTGTTTACTGACTCGAAATTAGTTCCTGACCACTGTAGTTTGCTTTGCACTTTTCAGCACTGTGAAGCAATTGTGAAGTTAAATTAGACCAAATACAGAATGGAAAACTCCTTCAGTAACCTAGATTCAACACGGCAACTCCTTTGTTTATCTTCCTTCACTGACTTGTGCAATCACAAATTTTGAAATTTCTTAACCCATACAATTGCATTTGTTTGAGCAGTCTCTGACTGTTGGACATCACAGGGAAAGGAGAGAAACAAACCTAGCAGGGTTTCAAGGCCAGAACAACTAAAGCTTTTTTCCAGTTGTTCCTGATTTTGTTTTGTTTTTTATTCATGGCAGTGCAAAGGTACTTCAGCCACACTTGTGGGTCTGCTTTTTTACTTTGACAAGGTTATTACAACTCCTCAAAGTTATGGATACTTGAAGTCACATACTATGTGTTCTTTTCAAACTAGGACATAAGTAATTTTATTTGCTGCAATTGGAGTTCTGGTCTTTTATTCTTATAGATTATTTCTGTTTTACTTTAATAAGAGCTGTAATTTCTGTGGCTAAGACTTCTGTTCAAAGTATATTTGTGCATGCACACATATGTACACATTCCCTTGCTAATAAGGAAACACTGCATCTCAAATATAAGTCTATTCTGGGATGTACTTCTTTGTCCCATCAATGTACAAGACTATTCATTTCAGGAAGGATATTGAGGTGCTGGAGCGGGTCCAGAGAAGAGCAACGAGGCTGGTGAAGGGACTCGAGCACAAGTGCTCTGAGGAGAGGCTAAGGGATCTGGGGTTGTTTAGCTTGAAGAAGAGAAGGCTCAGGAGAGAAGAAGAAATACAGGCTGTCTGAGGTGATACATGTCTGGTCACAGGATGAAGGGCAAGGTCAGAGGAAGGTCAGAGACTACTTTAGTTTTGGTTGGATTCTTCTACTTATCTCTTTTAAAATTGTTCCCTATTGTAATCAACCAGTTATTCTGTTTTCTTTGCTGTTTCTTTCCTGGATTTGGGTTAGTTTGTGACACCACCCCTGGAAGTTTTCAAGATGAGACTGGATGTGGCACTTAGTGCCATGGTCTAGTAACAACGGTAGGGTTGGACTTGATGATCTTTGAGGTCTCTTCCAATCCAGTTGATTCTATGATGCTGTGGTTTCACCTAAAATAATCATATATTGGGGCTATATGCTAAAACCAGCACATGATTATTTGATGGGTGGAACACTCAGTGGGTAAAGAACTGGCTGGATGGTCCCACAGAGAGAGTTGGGGTCAGTGGCTCATTGTTCACGTGGAGGCCAGTGATGTGTGGTGTCCCTCAGAGGTCAGTGCTGGGGCCAATACTGTTCAACATCTTTGTCAGCAACATGGACGGTGGAATTGAGTGCACTCTCAGCAAGTTTGCTGATGTCACCAAGCTGTGTGGGGCAGTCAACGTGCTGGTGGGAAGGGATGTGCCATCCAGAGGGACCTTGACACGCCTGAGAGGCGGGCTAATCCAAACCTTATTAAATTCAACAAAATGAAGTGCAAGGTCCTACATCAGGGTTGTGGTAGTCCCAGACACAACTACAGGTTGCGTTGGGGAAGTATCTGAAACTAGCAAAGAGGAGAAAGACTTGGGAGTGACAGTGGACAAGAAGCTCACCATGAGCCAGCACTGTGCGCTAGCAGCCCAGAAAGCAAATTGTATCCTGGACTGCATCAAAAGAAGTGTGGCTAGAAAGTCAAAAGAGGTGATTCTTCTTCTCTGCTCTTGTGAGACCCTGCCTAGAATACTGAGTACAGTTTTGGTGCTGTCTACATAAGAAGGACATGGAGTTGTTGGAGCAAGAGGCGGGCAGGGCACAAAGTTGATAAGAGGACTGGAGCATCTCCCCTATGAAGACAGCCTGAGGAAGTTGGGGCTGTTTTCTACTGTGAGGGTGGTGAGACACTGGGAGAGGCTGCCCTGGGAGGTAATGGCTGCTGCAATCCTGGTGGTGTTCAAAGCCAGGCTGGATGAGGCCTTGAGCAACCTGGTCTGATGGGGAGGTGTACCTGCCCATGGCAGGGGGATTTGGAAGTAGGTGATCTGTAAGGTCCATTCCAACCTCTAAAATTCTACGATTCTATGGTTCTATTATTATAATAAGGCAAATTATATTTTGCTTTACTTTAAGTGTGTATTATGGAAATGTTATTTGTGATCAGGCTCAATGGATATGGAAGAATTGTTTGAACTTGCCTTATAGGAAGATTGTGGTTTAACACATACTTTTGCACTGCAGCAACATAGCTTTTGTTTATATATGGATCTGTTATTATGGGGGTTAAATGTTCCAAATTAGAATTTTAAATTCTGCCTGAGTTTGCTGACTCATTTCAAGGTAATTTCTGTCTCAAATGAAGCCACATTTTGTACATTAGAAAAAAAAATGCAGCAGTGTCTGCTTTTGTTAGCCTCTTTTCCAAATATTTTACCACATTTGATAATATTAAATATTTATTCCTGAATTTATTAGTGTATATGCAAGGACTATAATAACTTTATTTCCTATTAAAAAAGATTGCTATAAAGTAGTGCTACATTCTTGCTGAGCTTTCTTACTCTGTACCTAGAGATATTGAGTAAATTTTCCTGTTTAATATATTAAATTGTGTGATATTACTACGTAGAATGGAATTACTAGACAAACATGAAATGCATGAATTCTGAAGCTGTGGATACAAATCCCCAGCTTCAAAATAACAATCAGGTTTTTATGCTGCATGTAGGAAACTCTGATATCAAACAATGCATTTTCTTATAGTTATCACAGTAACACATGAACCTGGGAAACTGTTAAAATTAGAGTAATTGCTTTTAAAATGCAGTATCTTCTGGGATGAAAATATGCATGTCCATCAAAGTATGTTTTCCCTAAGATTAAACCATATATACAGTTAAACAAAATTTGTAGGACTGTTGATAATTGCACCATCTGGTGTCTGGCAACAGATTTCCTTTGCTATTCATTAATTAATCCATCCAAGAGAAATGAGTTACTTTAATTTACTCTTGCTGTCTACATTGCATAAATGGCTAAAGGCCACAATTAGCATTATTTTGCTAATTGAACTTCTGGTGCAAATTTATACTTAAACATCCTTAGAAAAAAAAGTTTTAAGATGTTGGTCAGAAAAAAATTAAGGGCAAACACAGAAAGTGAGCTAGCACTTTTAATTGTGATTGCAATTTTATTCTTAGAATAAAATTTTTCCCTTGTCGGGCATGAGTTATTCAGTTTAAATAAGTAATACCTGAGCTTTAACCTCAATGTCAGATCACATAATATGTGAGTTCTTTTGCTCTGTATGTACTGTTAGTGTAGGTCAGAGTCAGCTGTACTGGGAATTGTACATGCTGTGTTGAGGCTCGGCTTTTGCCTGGAGGAGTTTCCCATTTTAGTATTCAAAAAACCTGTTCAGTGCGAGAAGAAAATTCCAGTTTGCATGGGTGAAACACAGAAAGAGTAAGAATTGTCTTCATTGCTTTGGAAGCAGTCTGGCGTACAGAGAGAATTCTCCATAACGCTCATCCAATACATTAATCAAAATAGACCTTGAAGTTTACTTTCTCTTTGACTTCTTTCAGAGACTCTTGGAGGTCTCTATGCTCACTGTCTTAGTATGCCAAGGAAAAATCTTATTGCCTGGAATCCCTCTCTTACTCACCAAGATACTTCTGAGACACTCCAAATACGTATTCCTTATTTCCAGCCAGTCACTTCCAGATTAGTATTTGGAAAGAAGACAGGGTCCTGTGAGCCAAATCAGAGAGCTTTGGTGATTCATCCACCACTGCTGCTTGTTAATTTTTGTTCAATAGCTACAGTAATCAGGAAACAGAAGGGTTTTTTTTTCTGAAAAATATCTTTGATAAGAGAGAAAGTCCTGGAAAAAATCTGCTTTGATAGTAATACAGCAGACACAAATTTATGGTGGTCTGAACCTCTATGCATGGAATAGCAAGTGCATACTTAAGGACAGCAGAAACAGGACCATTTATTTTAGATAATTTGAATGCAGGTGGGTTGGACTTGCTCAGTCATGTGCAAAGTTATTCTCATAACTGACAGCCCATTTTTTGATGGTAAATGCATTGACTAGCATACAAAGTAGAGACCTCTCTCCTGTGTGAAATTTTCAGCCAAGAAATTAAATGCTTGCTTACGGATGATAGGGTTTTTTCCCTGCTGCTTGCAATCTGGCCATGTACAAGAACAGACACAGTTGAAGGCACCAAACAGTTTACACTGAAATATAAATCAGTTAAACAAAATGATGAGCAAATTCCAGAGTTGTGACAGATGACTCTGTTGTTTGTTCTATTGTAAGCAAGAATACTATGATATCTGGCCCCTGTGATGACATCTCTAACACAAAGTGAAACAGTGCTAGGCAGCGCTTGCTGGAATTGAGCCCAACTGGTGCAAAAAGGCTTGAATCTGAATCATCAGATCCCTTGAGACTACAAAAGAAGGTCCCACTTAACAGCGATGGGTCTTGAACTCTATAATGGTGCCAAGGGATTGTTTGAGAGACTGATGGTTGACCCAGGCTGAGCACTTGCCAGCATACTGCCAACTCAAATTGAAATTACATGAACATTGCAATTACATTGAACATGCAATAACAATACTTGGAATGTTTCCTATCATATCTTAATTTGCTAGTGCAAATAAAGCCTGCAATTTGGGGTGTGTATGTTAAAATTTATATTTATGTCTGGACTTCTAAGTAACCTTTTGGCAAGGGACTAAAATTTGCTTCAGATATTCGCATCAGAAATTAAGTATCAGTCAGTTATGGGCCAATTTGGAGCATATTTCCAGAATGTTGTTGTGGGCAATAAGATTAATAATTGAGAATTTGTATGACAGTATGTTTCTGATGAACCAGGAATGTCACAGGTTTGTTTCCCTCAGAGCTGTGAAAACACATAATCAGGGACAGTTTCTCTATTGAAGATATTTCAGTTTTATTATTATATAAGGTGAAAGTTATCACATTTAACTATGAGATGGTATGATAATGGTTGTCATTTACTACAGGAACTTCTGAACTTACAGGATTCAAATCCTGAGTGGATTGCCACAGCAGTGTAGGATCCAACTGTCATTTTTCAAAAGAAAATAATAAAAAAACATCTGGAAATGAAATTCCTTTTGGAAATGTATTAATAGGAGTCATGTAAATGCACTGTGTTTTTAGGTGTGCTATATCTAATGAAAGTCGCTATGATTTAAGATTTATTAAAAAAAAGGCAAAATATTTTTTGTCTATCTTGTAGGCAACAATTTTCATGAAAGGCTCTTCTAAGATCTAGGTTTCTATTATGATAACATGAATGTCACAGGAAAGCCAATTCTCAAGAACAACATCTTTACTTTGCCAACTTGTCATGGGATATTTTGCAGATGAAAGGACGGGCATTTGAGATCTGCGTATTTTCCCAAAGTGCATCTCCAGAGTCAGAGCTATTCAGAGTCATAAAGGAGTAAACCTTCCTTTCTAATTTGTGTTGCAACTGCATTTTTATACACCCAGCAAGCATGAAAAGTATATCTTTTTTTTCTGGCACTGGCTTTGAGCGTGGTATTGTCCACCCATAAAGAGAACAGAAGATCTTGTTTCAGTTGTTTAAGCTTTTTGGCAGTAGTTTATTGAGGGAGTTTTCCCTCCTGCTTATACAGACCAAGCAAGGGGCAGAATGGCAGACAAAGGAGAAGGCTCTGACGTGATAGCATGGATTATATTTTAGGTAGACCACTCCTTCATGGGTATAAGCAACTCTGTGTGACTGGGTCTTACTGGAATAGGCGGGGATGCTTTTATCCTCAGGACATACAGGCTGCCTTTCTTGAGCCACATGCTGATGAGATTCCCAGGTATGCTCTGCTGTTTTATGCAGTGTCTATCAGAAGCTGCACCAGGTCTAAGACACTGGCACTTTCACCTGTCTTTGGCAGAAATTTGCCAAAGATATATGAGTCATTGGGAGTGCAAGTAAACACAAATCTTGTCTGATAACAGATGCTTCATAGGAGAATGAAAAGGAGAGATGTTGCCAGTAATAAACAGAAAATTTTATGTGTGGGCAAGTTTAGACACCACCATTTGCTTTCATCCAGTTTTGACTCTAGAGATAAAATAAAACTTTTTAGAAAAAGGAATGTAAGGTTGTTAAAATTTAATTTACTTGGTGGAAAGGTCAGCATTTTTAATTAGTCATGAGATTACACAGTATTTTGTTTGAAAAGCACATACAAGGTTTTGTAAATTCAAGTTGCGACTCCACAATGGAAATTTATGAAAGGATTAAGTCATAACAGCAGCAAACAGAAAAGAGAGACAGAAAAACAGGACAGTAGCTGGTTAAGGAAGGAAAAGTAGTAGCCTGTTAATTCTCTAAATCACTGAATGCTTTAGAACTAATATAACATTTTTGTTACCAATCATTGCAGGGACTTGATATTTTCTCTTTGATACTGACTGAGATCTAAAACCTAATTTCACTGTACTTTACTGTCATGTGAAAAGGGGAGATTTACTCAAACTTAGTGTTTGATTAGTCTGTCAGTGTCTCAGGAAAGGATGGTTTGACTGACTTGTTCAGGGTCCCGCATCAAACAGAGAAGGCCCCTCCCAGGTCTCCACACCTCTTCTTATTGGGCTGTCAGTGCCCCAGGAAAGCCAAAACCCTTATACCCAACCAGCCTGTCAGCATCCTGCTATGGGGACCATTCACTGAGCTGTTCACTAGATCAGAGGGTGGTTAGATTAACTTGGGTCTCCACACCTTTACTCCCTGCCAGTGCCCCTGAAGGCTGACTGCATTCCATTCAGGGAGTAACCACTGTATTTTCCCCTGTAATTTCTGCACCATTATCTTTTTACCCTCAGCCATCTCCCCACATTGACCTTGATACCGTTTTCCTACCTGCTAAATGTAAAGACACTGGTATCTATTTCCTCTGTAATGAGTAGCAGAACAGAAGTGGAAACAAACAAACAAAGAGCCATCTTGATGCTTTCCTCCATTTTAGAGTCTATTGTATCAGAGTACTCATTTTATAGAGGAAACCTGAGCATCTTGTTTCATCTGATTGCTTAGCCTCGTTCATTGTAAAGAGAAAGTAGCATTTTTCATAAATGTTTGCAAAATTTCTGCAGCTGTGCAGGCTGAAAATGATATGCAGCTATGTAATATAAAAGATAAGATTAAAAAAGGGTGAAAATTGTGTGGCAAAACAGGATAGCTAGGTATTGGATGACTCAGTAAAGAATGCATGCCAAAACATGTAAACTAAAAAAAGACATTTCCTTTGCTAGTATTTGATGGGTTTTTTTATGTGACAAAAGAATGTAGTACTATTTACAAAAATTCTTGTTAAATCTGAGAGTTCTATTTGCACACAGAAATTTCCAGAAGGCTTTTATCCTCAAAAGAATTCTGAAGTAATTAAAAAATATTTGGTAATTGGTATTGTTTCTTTTCAGATGTGAGATAGATGGATTTCCTAAAGAAAATGCACACAGTTGTTAGTGTATGCATTTTTGTATACCACCATGTAAGTCACAAAATAAAAAATGGCACATCTACATCTACACAAATAATTTGTATTTATTAAATTCCTGGTATAAATATCTATATGTGATGCAGACTTTCCTGTACTGTAAAATGAACCACATATTTGTGTGGAGAGAAGAAATATGAAATTCATGGAATTGCAATGGAATGTGGGCTCAGCCAAGCTGTTAATATTTTCAGCTGTAAACATCATTTTTTCAGTTTTATTTTGCTAATGATTTCATTGATTGGTTTTAAAGATTTTTACTCAGACAGGGATCCAAAATGATACAATGTGATATGAAAAACAAATACTATTTGTAAGTAGTGAATATGAAATGCTAAAAATGACCTGCTTAATTTTGTTTCTTACTAGCAAATTAAACTACTTGAGAGAATTCTATTACCTATGATGATAAAGTGTGTTCTCAAGGTGTTGCATCAGGAAAAATTACACATTCACATGTCTTAAGTGCCCTGAGTTTTCTTTGAGTCAAATTGTCCCTTTACATTTTAAAGACATATTTCTTTAGAGCAACAGGTCTCAAAGTTCCTGAAATAGTTAGAAGGACATGTCTCATGCTGTCAGATTGGTACAGCTTTACAACAAAACCAAATGTTGCATATCCTTGTATGCCATTGGGACATGCTTTTCTCACAGACTTTATCACACTCATGATCTTGTCACAGCTAAAAGCAGCAACCATAATACAAAACATAACCAGACAAAATCTGAATTATGGATCAATTTCTGGTCTATAACCAATGTATCAAAGTAACCATGAGACTCATTACCCACTGTCTGTCAATAAGAAACTTCCATAGCTGGGCAGCATCTCTTCAAATGCTGAATCATTTTCACTGGTAGACTCACCCAGCCCATCTCAGCAGATGGAAGCCAGATCCCCATGGTAGGGCAGGACTTGATGTGCACCTACACAGCATCATAAGGCCAGATGGGAAATGGCTTTCAAATCCCAACAGGATACCAAACTCCGTCCTTCTGCTGAAGGCAGCAGTACTTTCAAACCTGAACACATCAGATGTAAACAGACCCTGGGATCTCACAACTTTCTCTGTTTTATTTTTTTTTTGTCATAAAGTCAACCAGCAGCTGCTCACTCTTTAATTGGTGACATTTTATTGTTCCCTGTCTATTAGAGCAGCTTGTTTACTGTATTACCAAAATGGGATGAAAGAGACATCATAGAAGAAAACAGTCACATTAGAACCATTTAACATTATTGTCAGTGCATAATTTCTCCCCAGTTGATTACAACCTTCCAGTTATTGAACTTTATTTAACATGTTTAGCAATAAATTTTAGAATGTGAACATTTATAAAAATAACAGAAAATGTCCATTTAGAATGATTCCTAGATGGATACCAATGGCAATAAAAAATAAAGTTTGCAATATGTGAGTTTAATAGCATGCACAGGGGAGTGCTACGTCTTTCACACCTTCGCTGGACTTCACCCAATCTCCTTCAATTTTTAAACAAATGTGAAAGATATCAGGCATGGATCATGCAAGACATCTTCAAGACTCATTGTGCGTGAGGAGGGGGAAAGCAAAGGAAAGGCAAGGAAAGGAAAGGGAGGCGGTTCTCTGCCCAAATGAAACAGCCAGCAAATAAATCCAGAACAAAGTTGTACGGGATCTTCAGAACTGAAGAAATTAAAGCAATAAGAGGTAATGAATATTGTAGAGTTGTGGGTTTTTTTTAAATATATGTTAAGAGCTATAGGAATCCTATTATTCTGTCTAATAATACAGAAAGTGGTAAATCTGTTTGTGACCTTGCAAATTAAATTATATTGACCTGAGTCAATTTCATACCTGTCTCAATATCCCAAGCAATTTTAATTGAGCTCCTGACCAGAACTGTTTTGCTAAAATCCATTTGTCTCCATGGAAACAATCAAATTTGTTGATAGCATCATGTTATCTTCCAATGGTGAAATTAGCTGATGTCCGTAAATCACTTTTGCTTATAGATGACCTCTTAACAAAAGGAGTATAAGTCCCCACATTTACGTGGATGAATGTGATACTTGTGTCACAAATTATTACTTAAATCTTAAGAGATTTATCTTAGAGGGAAAATAATATGGAGAACATACATGAAAAAGAATATCTTCAGCAAAGTTCTGCATTGCCTGACAGCAAGTAGGAGTACACAGCAGTAACCATCAAGATAGCAGGCTTCACACCTTACTGGTAGTCCTGGTGAGTGAGAAACACCAAGGAAGATATATGTTCAGAAATAGAGTTATAGTTGTTTCCATTAAAGTTTCTTCAACTGCAATTTGAATTTACAAGTTGCCAAATTTGTCAAATGGCAAGGCCTGACCAACTTCTTATGAGCAACTACTGTCTTCCTGGGGCCCAGGTAAAGTTAAGCCCAAACAGGGCTCAAAGAGTTACAGTGAATGGAGTTGCATAACGCTGGTGGCCAGTACCAGTGGGGTTTTTCAGGGCTTGATTTTATGGCCAGTACTCTTTAATGTATTTATAAATGATCAGGACTCATGAACTAAATGCACAGTAAATGAGTTTGTTGATGATACCAAACCAGGAGGAGCTGTGGGTCTGCCTTTGGGGGGTCAAAAGGCCTTGCAGAGGGATCTGAATAAACTGTAGAGCTGGATAATCACCATATGAAGTATGTATGAAATTTATGAGACCAAGTGCTGGATCGTCCAACTCTGATGAAGGAATCTTGGTTATGCATGCAGACTGGGGAGGAGAGGTTGGAGAGAAGCCCTGTAGAAAGACTTCTGGAGGCCTGGGTTGATGACAGTTTAAAAATGAGTCAGCAACAGGACCTGGCAGCCAAAAGTGCTGATCGTGTTCTGGAGTGTGTCAAGCATATAATTTCAAACCAGTCAAAGGAGGTGATTGTCCCACTCCACACTGCCCTGGTGTGGTCCCACCTTGAATCCTGTGTGCAGTTTTACAAGGAGGACATCAAATTGCTTAAGCATGTCCAGAGGAGGGAGATCAAGGCAGTGAAAGGCCACAAAGACTTAGGAGGAGCACCAGAGATCACTTGTTCAGCTTGTGGAAGAGAAGACTGAGGGGTGACCTCGTCACAGTCACACCTTCCTCAAGGGAGGCAGCAGAAAGGGAGGCACTGATCTCTCTTTCTGCTGACCAGCAATAGCACACGAGGAGATGGAATGAAGCTGTGTTAGGGGAAGTTCAGATTAGACCTTAGAAAAAAGCACTTCAGTGAAACGGTGGTTGAGTCACTGGTACAGGATCTCCATGGAAGTGCTCATGGCACCAAACCTGAAAGAGTTCAGTTAGTATCTGGATTATGCTCTTAGTCATATAGATTATTTTAGGTAGTCCTGGGAGGAGCAGGGAGTTGGACTCTGTGATACCTATGGATCCCTTTCAGCTTGAGATATTCTATGATTCTAAGGCTGGAATTGAAACCAAAACTAACGTGAAGACAACCAGCCAAATTACCTGACTATTTTATTAATTTATGTGCAAAAAAAGAGTAAATGTGATAAAGGGTGAAAAGAAAGATATTTTCTCAGCTTCTGGTATCTTTAATGAAAAGTATAGAAGAGAAAGATCTTCCCTTTTCCTAGAAATGTGGAATTCTTTTTTCTTTACCAATATTTGTGTTACTAGCTCTGTTTACCATGTAAGGATGTTTTGCAGATTTTTCAGTGTGACATATAAACATTGATTCTGTTTCACATGGTTCTGTTTAGAAAAAAACAATAATTGCACAAATGCATTTGCTAAAAGAGTTCCTCCAAAATACTTTCTAATAACAATAATAACAACAGAAGTAGCAGCTAAAAGCCCTCTGAAAAGCAGAAAAGTTCCAAGTGATTCTGAGAGTGCTGGAGAAGATGTTTATTTTCTTATCTGTTCTTGCCATTTTAAACTGCACTGAGAAGTATTCATAAAGGAATTTTTCCTTCCCATACTCCTGAAACCTGATAAAAGTTCTTTCTACAACTTGATTTTCCAGACTCCTGTGAAACCAACTAAAGAGAAAACCAAATCTTAAAAACATATATGTTAAAGAAATATTACTAATTATTGCAAAATATCAAGAATTCAGCCTCTCTGAAGCTGAAACCAGTATTTTTCATATTGAAAATTCTAATTTTACATGACTATCACAAAACTATTCGTGAGAAATGCACTAATATGTGAAAAATAATTTGAGATCTGAATATGTAGCTACACATTATGCTTTTATTTACACTTATCTTTGAAAAATACCTTTCACAAAGCATTCTTCAATTTACATGCACATATACTATATAATATATATTTTACATTTTAAATAGAAAATAAGATGAAATAGTTTGAGTGAATCAAAAATATTTGGTTTTGAAATTTTATTTTTACTGCTATATATTCCATGTTATCAATGAACAACTTCTGTAACAATTTCCTTCACCACTGAATTCTGAGAAACCTAATTACCATTTCCCCTAATCTGAAAGAATTCTGTTTTATTCTTTAAGCTACTCAGAGCTTTAAGCTGAGAAGCTATTATTCAGTTTACCACAATTTTTTCTTTGTTTTCTATTGCAAACCAAGTTAATTTAGCAACAGGAAATTTTAAGTGTATCTTGAAAGAGATAGATTGAGATAGAGATAGAAGATCATCTAGTCCAATCTCTCTGCTTAAGCAGGGTTGTCCTAGGGCACATGGCACAAGAGTGTGTCCGGACAGCTCTTAAATATTTCCATTGAGGGAGACTCCACAACATCTCTGAGCAGTCTGTTCCAGCATGTGGTCACTTACACAGTAAAGCTCTTACTCATATTCAGGTGGAACTTCCTGTGCATCAGTTTCTGCTCATTGCCTTTTGTCCTGTTGATTAGCACCACCAAGAAGAGACTGTCTCCATCTTCTTGGCTCCCTTTCTATAGGTACTTATATACATTGATGAGGTCCCCTCTCAGTCATCTCTTTTCAAGGCTAAACAGGCCTAACTCCATCAGCCTTTCCTTGCAAGAGAGATGCTTCAGTTCCTTGATCACCTTTACTGGCCCTCGCTGTGCCTAGTCCAGAAGCTCCATGTGTCTTTTGTACTGAAGAGCCCAGAACTGGACACAGTACTCCAGATGTAGTCTCACCAGGGCTGAGTCGAGGGACAGGATCATGTCCTTCAGCCTACTGGCAATGCTATTCCTAGTCCACCCAAGGATACCACTGGTCTTCTTGGCCACAAGAGCACACTGCTGTTTCATGGACAGCCTGTTGTCCATCAGGACCCCCATATCCTCCTCCACAGAGCTGCTATCCAGCCCCCAGCCTGTACCAGAGCTGAGTTGTTCCTCCCCAGATGCAGGATTGTGCATTTGCCCTTGTTGAATTTCAGGTTCTTCTCTTCCCATCCCTCCAACCTGTTCTACTGGTTTTTCATGGCTGGGTTTTGACAGTGGGGTGGACTACAGGGGTGGCATCTGTGAGACGCTGTTAGAAGCCGCGCCATATCCGGCAGAGCCAATGCCAACTGGCTCCAGGATGGGCCCACCACTGTGACAAGGCCTAACCAATTGGTGATGGTAGTAATGTTTCTGTGATAATGTATTTAATAAAGAAAAAAAAAGTAATTTTGCGTAATTGTGGCCAGAGAAGAGAGCAGTTGAGAATATGTGAGAAGAACAAATATATAGACACCAAGGTCGATGGAGAAGAAGGGGGATGAGATATTCCAGATGCCAGAGCTGAGGATCACCTGCAGCTTGTGGTGAAGACCACGGTGAAGCAGCTGTCCCTCTGCTGTCCTTGGAGATTAACAGGGTGCAGATACACCTGCAGCCCATGAAGGAGAGTCACACCAGACAAGGCAGATTCCCAAAGGAGGTTGTGACCTTATGGGAAGCCCATGCTGGAGCAGGCTCCTGGCAGGGATCTGTGGACCTATCGAAAGAGGAGACCCACGCTGGAGCACATTTCCTGTTAGGACTTGTGATACTGTGGGGCATCCATGCTGAAGCAGGATGTCCCTGAGGGGCCAGACTGCACCCTGTGGAGAATGACCCACACTGCTGCCATTTGTGAAGAACTGTGGTGTCGTGGTTTAACCCCAGCC
>NW_008650095.1:0-339 GCF_000695815.1 Acanthisitta chloris | reverse complement strand
CCGCTCCTCGCACCCGCTGCTCCTGGTTCCCGTCGCTCTGGCTGTGATTAGCCCCGTTTTCTCCCAGGGATTTTCAGGCCAGAGCTCGCTGTTCCACTCCCGGGAGGCACCAGCTGAATCGAAATCCCCTCCCGTGGAGCGCGGAGGGGACCCCTCCCCTCCGGCCCTTCTGGGGCCAAATCCGGGCGAGGAGGCTCATGTGTGTCCCCCGCGGGTGGGGACACCCCAAACCCGCGCTCTCCCCGCAGCCCAGAGCTGGGGTTGAGCGGGGATGAAGGTTGTCCTCATCCTCGCCCCGAAGGTGCGAATCGCCTGCTCCCACAAATCTTCCAGAGGGAG
>NW_008650094.1:0-17925 GCF_000695815.1 Acanthisitta chloris | reverse complement strand
ATAATTTAAAAGTAATATTAAGCAAATATTTGTCACATAATTCAATTTTAACTCATAAAAACTTACTGCATCAGCCTGAAATTTGTCTGATATGCATAGTCTGAGATTATAAATTAGCTTTTGGTTTACTGAATTCTATTATTTTATCAGCATGAAGTTTAGCAATCTCTTGCTTCGTAAATCCATATTCTCGAAGTATCTCGTCCGTGTGTTCTCCTATAAAAGGATCTCTTTTACATGATGGAACAGCAGGAGTCCTTGATAGAAGAGGAGCAGGTCTAGGACTTATCTCTCCCTGATCATTTTTGATAAAAGAGCTTCTTTGTTTGTTATGCTGATGTGAGGCAACGTCATCAAGGGATAGAACAGGGGTCACACAGGCATCAGTACCATCAAATATGCTGCACCACTCAGCTTGTGTCTTCTGTGCAAATATGGATGCAAATTTTTTCTTCACTTCAGGCCAGTTGGAGAAGCTCATCTGAGCGGGAAGTTCATGTGAATGTAGCCCAAGACCTGAAAGGAGAATAGCAAAGTTTAACTATAGTATAGCTTAGATAAATTACTAAGCACTCCCCACAACCAAGTATGTTTCTCAAGAAGCTAATAACTTGTAGGCAATCGAACACAGCAGTGCACACTAACTAGAAGTTGCTTCAAACTTTAGTCAGGTAGCTGTGCAAGGCAGGGAGCAGAAGAATAACATGTCCTATGATACCTCAAATTAGACTAAACTGCATCAGCTACAGCCTTTTATCTAAATATGTATAATGAACACTAATTCCTATTAAACACTCCACAAAAGCAGCAGCTGCTTTGGTACTGTATTCTCTACCTGGCAGTAGTAACACAGAAGTCTGCTGAGTGGGTCCTGGAGTACAGCAGTACTGTATCTCACAGAAGCCAGTACATCTGCCAGAGCTGGACATTCAGCAGGCTACAGTGTTTGCAGATCAACACAATCAGGTTATTTCTATGTCAGGTATGAGAAGATGGTGTGGATGGACATATCCAGACTCGATGCACATAAGACAGCTCAGCTGCAGGTGACTGTAGGCTAACTGACCTGCTTCTTGCCCTCAGTCCAAACAGACTCCAGCAGTGTTTCCTGCTCTGTCTTCTTCAGCACACTTCCAGGTTCCAATACTCCAGTGCTGCTTTTTGGGAAAAGTGAATCCCATAGCCCTTTCACTCACTAACTGCTTAAGAACTCTGCTTTCCATTTAAGCTGCAAGGACCACTCAGGTGTGCAATACGTATGTCCCTTCTGAGACGCAAGAGCAAAAGATGGATACACAAGCTTTGTACTGAAAATTTCCTGAACCAGGCAAGCCCCAGGTCCTTCCCTAAACTGAGCATCACACTCCCTCTCACTGGAGACTTTCCATCTCTCCTGTGCTGCCGGATTCCAATCTCTGTTCTGTTCTTGAGGATTCTGGTCTCTGCATTCCCTAGTCTTCCCTTGCGCTACTTCAAGGATTTACAAGAATTTTTATAATTTCTTGTAGGGTTTATCTCAAAAAGGAAGTAAAGAACAAGAGAAAAGGCACTTAAACTACACTTTCAAAATAGAGACAGTTCAGACATACAACAAACAGAAATCAGAAGTTGTATATTGAAGGCTGTCCAAACAGTCACATCTTGAAATTCAGGAGCATAAACACAGCATGAAAAATTCAGAAAAAAAGCTGGAATAAGAAGTTAATTTGAGACATTACAAAGGCTAGAGAACAACTAACATCATAATGCTTCACAAATAACAAAATAAGGGACCTTCTTAGAAAACAAGAGTTCTATGTAAAAGGCAGAGAAAACGTAGAGCTCTGCAAACATTTAATTTTGAGCACTCCTATCTTTGGAGATACGGTATCAGATTGGAGATTTGATTAAGAATTGTTAAGAGGATTGGCTACTAGATGTCTGCAGGTAGAATTTACACACAACTCCTCTAATATAGACAGGCAGAAAAAATTTTGGGTATCTCTTTCTAGACTTCCCTTATCTGTGAGTGGAGCAGACATACAGCCACTAAAATACACAGGGCAGGAGAAAGGAAGATAATGTCTATTCTTTGGCTCTTTAAGGTCTTTCTTTCTTTCTGTTCATAATGTCTATTACATGCATTTCTTGGGGCCCACAGTCCCCCCTAGGTTAACATAATATTTAAGAATTTCACTGTTGATCACAAGATTCTTAAACAGTAGCTGTGAAAATGAATACATGCTTTGAAATCATACTTTGGTACTTCAAAGGAAAACACGCAGAAATTGCCAATCTCCAGACTCAGAAATACAGCTTTGCAGTTGTTCATTTTTAGAAGAAATTTGACAGTCAAAGACAGGATAAGCATTTTCACATCTTATTAGAGATGCCCATTGGACACCAGGATAAATGTTACTACAAAGTTGTGCTGGTTTTGTCTGGGACAGAGAGAACTTTCTTCAAAGTGGGTAGTATGGGTCTGTGTTTTGGATCTGTGCTGAACACAGGTTTGGTAATAGAGAAATGTTTTTGTTATTGCTGAGCAGAACTTAAACAGAGCCAAGGCCTTTTCTGCTTTTTGTACTGCCACACTATCAAAGAAGTTAGGGGGTGCACTGGAGGCTGGGAGAAGACACAGCCAGGACAGGTGACCCAAACTGACCACAAGAATATTCCATACCACATGACATCATGCTCAGAGTATAAAGTGGGGGGAAGAAGGAGGAAGGGGGGGACGTTTGGAGTGATGGCATTTCTCTCCTCAAGTAACCATTACACGCGCTGGGGCCCTGCTGTCCTGGAGATGGCTAAACACCTCTTGCCTGGGGGAAGCAGTGAATTAATTCCTTGTTTTGCTTTGCTTGTGTGTGTGGCTTTTGCTTTTCCTATCAAACTGTCTTTATCTCAACCCACAAGCTTTCTGGCTTTTACCCTTCTGATTCTCTCCCCCATCCCATTGGTGGGGGATTGAGCAAGTAGCTGTGTGGTACTTCGCTGCTGCTTGGGGTTAAACCACAGCAAAGGTAAATATCAGTATTTATCATGTTACCAAGTCATCTACACCTTAAATCACTAAACTTACAATTTAGTGCTCATAACCATTTATGCCATCCTAAAAAGAGATCAGCTGATGATTACTAACGCTGGTTGAGAGTCCATAATAAAAGCTAACAATACTTTCAAAGTTAATTTGATTATTAATTTTCAAAGTATACTACTGAAGATGAACAGTGCAGTATAGTTTACTTAAGAACTATGAGGTGAGACAAATTTACTTTCCACGATGTGTACAGCAAAGTAACAAAATACTACCTGAGATTCTGTTTCAATGCATGCAACCTTGTCAACTGGAAACTTTCTTTCGTAAGTACTTGTTTGCTTATTAATTACAGTTTGGGTTCTAGGAGCCAGTCCAGCATGAATAGAGCTCAACCATTATCCTATAATCATATTTGATGATTGCAGCAGATGGAAAGCTGGCTGAACCTAACCCCACACACTCTGGCAGAACAGAACAATATGCAGAACCTGGAATTTAACATTACATGCTCATTTTCCGTTTACCACTGAAGACTTCAACTTTAAATAGCATGAACCAACAGCACTTAAGCACTACATTTTCTCATTTTCCAGCCTGTGCTAACCATTTGTGGTGCAGATGAGCGGAATCACAGCAGGAGTGACTGACTCAACAAGGAAACAATTACACAGCACAGAATGGTCTGGGATACCACCGGATGACAGACTTCACTCAATTTAATCAAAAGCAATGTATCATTTACAGAGAATACCTCGTAAAGCAAGCACAACTCATTCCCAAGTTTTTTGTTTGAATTTTTGTCTAGGATGTTTTGTTTAGAAAAGCCTAGTTAACCTACACTAGTACAGCTTTGAAATAATGGGGTTTGGACAATGAAAAATTGTCTCAGCATAATGATAAGGCTGTAAGTCTCCTCCAAATGCTATAGATTTATTGACATGTCTCTGCATGTCATTTATTGATGCAAGTGAAATTTCTACAGAAATTTCTAGACAAACTGCAGTAAAAATCAGGCACCTATTTCAAGAGAGGGAAAACAGTAAAATTAATTAGCTAAATCAGAGAAGCTGCTTTGGTATGTTGTAAATAAACAGTTTCTTGCTGTATTTCAGCCATACTATTTTAAAAGCAGAGCTTTATACAGGACTTTGACGGTTTAACTTGCTAATTTTCTTTTCACAATTAAATTGTCATAGCAGATTAATTTTGAAAGTATGTTGCAACAACAGGATGAACAGAACCACCTAGCATGGAAATCCTTAATTTTGGCCCAAATGACAGCTATAAAGTCCATACCATTGTGCTCTCTATCTAAACAGAATTCATTGTCACTCTGAGGGGGAATTCAGAATATCCCAAGACAGCAGCAAATTTTCATTAAGTTAATTATGTAAAGTTCTTTTTCTGCTCAGTTTCTGAAACTAAATAATTTCTTAGAAAGTGACAGTTTGGCAAAAGGTTGATCAGGCCCAAAGTACTATCAAGCATCACTGCAAATGCACCCATGGCTGTACTCCACTGACATGCTTAGCTCCCACAATTGCAAATGTTTTGATGCAGTAAGAACCTGTCCCTCTACCTTATTTGTACAATGTTTAAGGCTTACTCTAAGAAGGACATTCAAACAAAATGTAACATTAATTATAACTGAGTGAGTCTAAAATGTGATGAGGCAACTGTTTGTGCACTTTGTATGTCTTAATACATTACACATTACTTTACAATCCCAAAATGGAGAGCCCTGTGGAAATCCTTTATAATGATGTAAACTATGTCTTTCAAGTGCTTCCTAATTTTTCCGTTCTTCTTTAAACAAAAGTCACACAATGTAGGAGTACTGAAGTAGCATCAAAGGAGTGCTATCAAGTACCTGTTTAGGACTCCAGCGACTGTCAGTGCCGTTCACATCTATGTAGGTGGATACTAAGTTCACATTGTGTAACTGACTTTACACCACACAATAACGCAGAGTCAAACCTTTACTCTTACATGAGAGACAATATTTACCGTGTTCTTCATAGCTCCTGTAGCCTGGCTGCAGGCTACTAAGCACCTATTTCTAAAAATCAAGACAAACCTGCAGAAGCAATTCACGGGTCAGTTAGAATACATTCTGCCTCTTTCTGTCAAAAGAGTAAGGCTTAACATTAGTAGCACATGTTTCTTACATCAGATTTTTAATAAAATGCAAAGGCATTTAAGTTGTTTATTGCCTGACTTCTGTAATAAAATTAATATCTGCAAAAGGACTACAGCTTGTTTGCTACTAGCAAATCATCTACTGTGAGCCCAGAATACTACAGTTGACAATACAGCTACTACAGCAATTATTTACTTTCTCTATTTTACATAATTTCTGTTTCTCACATAGCTTTTTTTTTTAAATTCATAAATTTCTGATAAGCAGAAATTCAGTTTTTCCCTGCTGAGCACAATCTACAAAGCCAATGGTCTTCACAAACTAATATGTTCTGTTTTCTTAAATTTAGTTTCCCTCTGCAGACCCCTTAAGAACTTTCCTTGCCATGTCATTAACTGCACTCTGGTCCAGTGCTGGGCTCCGAATCCTGCACAGATATGAACCAAAACCAAAAGGAAATCAGTTCCACTTTGGCTAACCAGAATCCTGTGAGCAGGGACGAATGGTTCAGAAATCATGTTTCTTCTCAATTCTGCAAACTTTAAATCTCCAATCTGACATCTGCAACACCCATATCCTGGTGATCTCATTCCACAGCAGTGGCAAAAGTAACCTATTCTCTGAATAACCACAGAGAGGCATCAAGAGATTTTTAAATATCTTTTATCTGGAACAGCAAGCACCAAATTGTTCACAAGCAGAACTGACTAGAATTATGGGGAAAAGATATGAAATGAAATTATGGAAATTTTAACTGGAACATACCTTTTAAAACCACTTCAAAGTAGGAATTAATGCCTGGAACAGATGACTCAGCCCAAGTCAAATCTCCTCAGGTTAGTGAAACAGCAATACAATTCTCACAAGCAGCTTTTTTTTCCCCTATAATATTCAAAGGCTTAAATTCTGAATTTAATTTCTGGAATAGATATCCCAGAAAGGAAATAATCCCTTAGCCACAAGAAGGATCTGCTCTTCTAATTTAGTACACTATTGCTTAGTAAAGATTGAAACCATTAGTAACTGAAGGGAATAAATATTTCCTATGTGAAAACCTGAACAACTCATAATATGTTCCCACAATACCATGACAAAAAGATCAGTTACTTTAAATGCAATATTGTGAAAAAATCTTGAGTTTGGTCCGATACTTTAAACAATGCACTTTTACAAAATAAACAAAGTTTACTCTTAACTAAGTATAAACAAGCAAAGACTGTGATACAATTAAAGGCAAAAAGCAAAATGTCCTTGAAGGCTGTAGCCTGTATGTTGGATTTTTAAAATGTGACAGAAACAGACTGAACCACAGGCAACTATGACTGCAGTTGTTGTCTGCTTAAAAATGGATAAATAGTACTTCTCAATTGCTGGAATAACTATTTTTGAAACTTCAACTGCTAAAATCAAGCCACTTCCCTACATTGCAAGCATAAGGAATATTTTCAGACATGAAAATAAAGTTATCCAACGTGTGTGCCCCAACACAGGCAGAAAAATTCACAGTTGCTGCTCCAAATTTATGGTCTAAATTTCTGACAGATTAGAATGAAAGAAAAATAGAATTTTAGCATTTTCCTCAGTAAAGAGGTGTCTCAATAAGACAAGAGACTGGTCAGTGACCATGCTGTATCACCTGGCCACTGGATTCATCCATCACAGGCTTCTCTCTAGATAAGCCGTCCGAAAGAGAAAAGTCAGATCCTTGCCCTTTAGTAATGATCAATGCGAGAAGGTTGGACTGAGAAGAGTAACAGACCAGACTGCAATACAGAATTTGGAGTTTTTGTGAACAAATACACATTCCATCCCATTCCCGTATCTTAAAAGTAAGTGCAGTTCAACTTCATTTCCAGAGAATAAAATCCTGCAGCCGTGAATACTGCAGACCAGTGTTTGATCACTTTAAGCTGAACATATGGGTATTTGAGTAAGCAGCTTTATTCTTCTCTTGTTTTCTTTGTGTTCAATACAAACATTCTTCCTGAAGATATTTACTGGCATTCCAAATTCCCTAACTTCCAGAGCAAGGGTTTACATTTTACTTTGATATAGTTTTAGGTTTGTTTTTGTTCTCCAACTCCCATTTTTCTTGCAAGAAAAAAATTTCAGGAGATTGGATGAGAAAAACATTTCAAAGGACTGCAAAGCATGCAATAATCAACTATACTCTGTTTTTCAAGATCAAGGCGCTTAGAACTTGAGTTTGCAAATAAGTTATTCTCAGGACAACGAGAGACAAAGTACCATCTTTTTCAGCCCAGAGCATGGCCCTTCCAAATCTGAGATCCAACCTGTCCAACATGATGCTGGCCACGCCCCTGAGTTGCTCCATGAGTCTGCCTCATGCGTTTCATGTATCAGTGTGTACCAATCTGGATATTCCACACAACTGCATGGACCTTTTTAAGCTACACAGAAAAGCAGCCACTTACAGCCACAGGCATGCAGAAACCTGAGGAGCACCACAAGCTGCAAGACAACAAAGCCAAAGGGTACAAGATGTCTCTTTGGGATCCTGCTCACCAAAGGCATACCCCACCTCACAGTCCCAAACCTTCGTTTCATCTCACCATGCTCCTGCGTGGCAAAAACTCCTGGAAGAGCAGGCCCTGGCACTGACTACACTCTTGTTAGCACACTGCAGCTGACTGGGGCTGAGCTGGCAGTAAATGTATGTCTGAGGAGCTGTCATGGTTTAACCCCAGTCAGCAGCTAAGAATGACCCAGCCACTCACTCACTCCCCTTTCCCCTGCTAGGATGAGGGAGAATTAGAAGGATAAAAGTAAGAAACTCATGGGCTGAGATAAGAAGTTTAATAATTAGAAACAAATAATAATCTAAAAAATTGAAAGGGAAAGGGGAAAAAAATACTAACAGAGAGGAAAATAAAACCCAAGAAAGTCAAGAGATGAAAAGGAAACCAAGTGCTCACCATCAGCTGACCAGTGTCCAGCCAGTCTCTGAGCAGTGACCCCTGCCAACCTCCCCTCCACTTTTATTGCACAGCATGATGCCATATGGTACAGAATGTCCCAGTGGTCAGCTGAGGTCAGCTGTCCTGGCTGTGATCCCTTACAGCTTCTTGTGCATCCCCAGCCTACTTGCTGGTGGAGTGGGGTGAGGAGGAGAAAAGTCCTTGTTGCTGTGCGAGCACTGCATAGCAGTAGCTGAAACATCCCTGTGTTGTCAACACTGTTTCCTGCACAAATGCACAACACAGCCCCATGCAAGCTACTATGAAGAAATTCTACTGCATCCCAACCAAAACCAGTATGAACCGTAGCATGAATACAATTTATGCTTTAACACCACACAACTACTTTGCATAACCCACTCTAATTTCTCAAACATATAACCATATTTTGTAGACTTATTTAAAGAATCTTCAGTCAAAGATAAAAACTATATCCACAGCTGGACACTAAAAGTGCTCTGAAATTGTGTGGTGGAAATTAATTTATAAAGCAGAGTTTGCTTCTACAAAAATTTTGTTCTATCAAGAAATACTATGGACTACATCCAAAGAATATTCCTCTCTGAAACAATTTAGTTTATTTTTCTTTGAAAATAGCACAATTACCTGAAATTGCTTGAAATTTTATTTGCAATACCAAAGAATTAGGTCTCCTTTTTAAAGCAGATTCACAAGAATTTTAAAAAGTGGTTTCCAAAAATAGTTGTTTAATGTTTCAGTCACATCACAGACTACCACTGCCATAATGGCAATTTCTTGTCCAGAAGAAAACCTGCAATTTAAGTGTAGTTTCTGAGGGTGAGGTGAAGAGAGGATGAAACAGAAAGAAATTAATTGCTAGAAGAAAGTCAACCACAGAGCTACCCAACTAGCTTCACCAAGTGTTTGGCTTTTACAAAGAAATCCCTTAACTATGAATCATGAATCCAAATCAATTATTGAAGAATTCATTCAATCGTGCTTTGCTGATGTGAAACAACTGCTCCAAGCTACTTACCATTTATTAGCTGCTCATAGAATTGAGGCTCAAGGGCACCAACAGCCATGAATTTTCCATCAGAGGTCCTGTAGACTTCATAAAAAGGTGCACCGCTATCTAGCAGATTTTCACCTCGAGGTCTGTTCCAAAGACCCAAATTTTGTGATTTCCACAGGAAAGAACTTAGGTATGCCAGTCCTTCTACCTTGAAGATTTACAGGAAAAAAGAACAGCTTTAATAAATTAGTTGGCATGTTACCTAAATTCTGTATAAAACAAAACAGCAAAAAGCTGTGGCAAGTCCTGCCCTAAGTCAAAATTTTTAATGACAAAGTCTCTCCTAAACAGTTTCATTTCTTAAGATTTCTTATTACTGTTTACACTACATATGCGAAATCATCTAGAACTAGAGAAGAAAAAAGCGCATAAATGTAATAACGCAGCTGCAGATGGATTACACACTTTCAATACACAAAGTTTCCTTGTTTAGTAAGTTTATAATCATTAGGAATTCACAACGAGAATGTAAGTAATTTTAGGTGACAGGACAAGCTTCTTGGCTCTATACAACACAAAGTATCTGACAGCTGCCAAAGCCACCTAAACCTCTGAAAACAAGACGCCTGTACCAGTCCTGTAAGTATCAAATTTTTATCTCAGCATTATCCTCTTTATATTTACTGACTATAAGAAGACTGCTATTTTAAGAAGAAAAAATGAAGGAAATCGAAGGTTACAGCTCTCTTATACCAGGAGATCTTGAAGTTCACTTCCATCACTCAGTTAAAACAAAATTCCACTCTCATCCCTGGCAAGTAGACAGACATAGCAAGGTAATCTTTAAATAGGCAAGTCTCTGATGAATGCAGCACTAGAAAACATGATTAACCCTGTTCCAATTTGCTCCTCAAAATTTTGGCAATGTGGAGTATAGCCAGATGAAAATTCAGTTTGTTCAGCCTTACAATAATTATCAAGCTTGTAGCAGTCTTTCAAGCAAAACCACATGCTACAGTTTTGCTCACCAGCACAATCCATTTTCTTCCAACTGCATTAGAAAAACTGTAAGTAAAGATGAGGCAGTTGACAGTGTATGGCTAGAAACATTCCAGTAGAACAGATTAAAATCTGAGCCGTATCATTCTGAGTATCATTTTGATCCATGCATTTGGAGCTCTGTAAAATACTGTAAAGCATCATCTACATGTCTGCAAAATGCTTACAAGGATATCAAAACGAAATTTGCTCTACTAATGATCATATCAACAAAAATACAGGGATAATAAATGAAAATAAAAGATGGGGATAACATCAGAATAAGCTCTAACTGAGAATAAATTTTGGTGCTGACAGAACTCTTACAGTCAGCACCTGTACAACACCTATGTACAGTGCTACTTACCCTGGAAACGCTTAAAATGAAACAGTCCACCTTTCTGGACTAGTTAGGAACTCTAGAAATACCCCTGGGTGAACAGATGGACAGCCTGAGGCTCACAGCAATTCAGAGACAAGTAAAACAAAGTGTCTAACATCTGCACCAGACCTCCAAAGGCTCACTAATATGTAAAACATGAAAAGGACAACATGGAGAGACTCCACTTAAGCCTAATTGCAGAATGATTACAGTAACAGTTATGTGTTTCACTTAATGGCTCGCTAGTGCTAAAAGCGCCAGCAGTCTCTGAAGCAGGCACCGGAATCCAGAGGCACCAGACCACAGGTGACCTCTCTGCTCCCCAAGCCTTCTGTTCCTTCTTTAGACTGAAACAGTTCAAACAAAACTGAGAATGAATCCACACCAACCTATCTTTATCCTCGTGACTGACGAAAGCCTCTAGGATGTGGACGTTTTGGTTTTCAATACCTCCAGGCTGAGAAAAACCTGGAACCCCTGTCTCCCGCTGGACAGCTAAGTGCTCCTGCCATGAGACTATTTTGCAAGCAATCATTACCAGCATCCTTTCCTGTGGCTGCCTTTTCACAAAGAGTGAGTCATGCTTGGTCAGATGTCTACTATCAGCAGAAGGTTCTGTGGCTGAATTTGGAGTGAACCTCAAGTGCAGCCCTGACTCACATGCCTCTATTCCAGCATGGTGCAAGAATGCAGATGTACAATTGTGCCTACTGTGTCATATTGCAGTGCCCACACCACATCCTACTCACTCAGCACATGGCAACTATCCGGCTTACTGCCGGACACCCATGAACCCTACAGAGTCAACGAGGAGACAGCAACCAACATGAACTAACCCAGCTCGGGCATTTATTTCTTCCAAGGCAGAGAGAAGAAACACAGGACCCAGCGCTGGCTTTTTACACAGCACAACAGTAACGCTGGACACTGTGAACAGGTGATGCAAATCCAGCCCTTGGCCTGAACCTCTCTGCCCTCTTTTTGCATCAGGTTAGTTTCACTAACTAGAGGAATCCCTCATGCTTATATTACTGCCAATATTACAATGAGAGCAACAGCACAGCAATTAGAAATAAAGGGTATGGTTTGGACTTCCATATAAATTGAAAAAAATCCCTTTGTTAAAGTGGTCTTGATGATAGGAGAACAGCAAGAGATGTTGGCTCTCTTGCAGAATTTCATTCTCACAGCGGAATTCTCAGCTGTGTGAATTTGAATCTCAACATAGCAATTAGAAATAAATGATAAGTAACAAATTCTTCCATCGCAAAAATTCTGATCTCAATCTAGAATTACTAATCCCGAACACAAGAGATAATTTATTTTTTTATTACTTCAGAAAAACAGACATTGCAAAAAAAATGAAAAAATGAAGTGGTCAGTAGAACAGTGCATGAAATAACATGAAAACTTAATAAAAGTAATCCTGATGACACAAAGCTGCTAAGAAAGAAATTAGTTTTCCATCTTCTACTGTAGAAAATTCCCCCAGGTGTAAGTCATTAACACATTCAGATGACCTAAACTGTACGACAACTTCACAGGTCTATTAATCACAAAATAGTGTTAAAATGAAATGACAGCTGAAATGCTGCAGTATTGTGATTTTCAAAATATCTACTTCCATGAAGGAACTTAGTTATTAAAAAAAAAAAAAAACCTCATCCATCCAGACTGTTGAACTGTCTTTGATGTTGATGATGAGTGTGTGTTTTTCATCAACTGTGTCACTGAAAGTCTGTTCAAGTAAACTGAACATAACGAAATGCCAGGTAAAGTACATCCTGAGAAACTGGACAATATTCCATCCATTTCGCAGATTACCAGGCACATCAGCAGGGAATTGTAAACTCCACAATTATAATAAGACAAGAAAATATTGAAAGAGAGAATTTTTAAGGGCTTTAAAAAAAAACTATTAAAACCCCACAACACATTCCATTCCCAATGATTTCATTAGAACATCAGCAGACTTACACTCATTCTTCTAGCATTCTTTTAAGTGTGAAAAGGAAAACAGGGTCATACTGCAAACTACAAGAATTTCAATACTTGAAAACTTGGCACAATTCTCCATAGCTTTTGTTTCACAAATACACAAACTCCCTCAATTTTTCTCTGTAGGTCATGTTTTTAAACTCAGTTTTTGTTCTGCTTCTTGGACTTCCTCAAGTGAGTAATGTTTATCTGCAAATGATGGTCAGCATCAGAAACACAATTTTCCTGAGGCCTCATAAATTTTAAACAGGTTAGAATAATAGCTTCAGAAACTGCTGCCTCTACTTCCTGTTTATACATCCTAATACAGTGTGTTTGTGTCTTACAACAGCATGATACTGTTGACTCATGTTCAGCTTGTGACTACTACATCCCCCAGGATTGTACTTCAGCCAATTGTTCTCACACTGCACTTTTGCAGCTAATTGTTTCTGTCTAAAGAGAACTAGAGAGCAGTGGTATCCATGAATTGCAACCAATTTTCTTCAGGTCATTTCTCCAATTTTAAAAGGTCATTTCAATTCTAGTCCAAGCGTCCAACCTATCTGTAGTCCTTCCCACATGCCTATCATCTCTAAACTTACTAAACACAATTGCCCATCCATCATTCAGCTTATTGGATTTCTCCAATAAAAAAACACTGAAAAACACCCCAACAAGCATCAACAAAACTCCACTCGGTAAGTTTTTCATTTTGACAATCAACTACTAGTAACTATTGTGGTAGTAAAAATATTAGTCTTGTTTTGCACTGTTGCCACAGACTTTTTATCTGTACCATAATGCTGTGGCCTGATGCTGAGAATGCTGCGTGAATTTGTCAAAAAATTCTGCAAGACAGCCAACATCTCTTGCTATTCTCCTATTATCAAGACCACTTCAACAAAGGGATTTTTTTCAATTTATATTGAAGTCCAAACCATACCCTTCACTGTACTACAACACCTCAAATGGAAGGTCAAATTTTAATTGCAATGCTCTTTAAAAAGAAAAACAGAAAAAAAGAGGCAGAGAGAGAAACTACACTTCAAGATAACCCAGGTTTCAAGGATAAATGTAAATACATATTTTTCCTCCGTGTGCAAGTGGGTGGCCTAGCAGTAAGAAAATCCATAGGATTCATTACTAAGGTCATTTAATATTTCATTTATTTTACAGAACATCGACAAAGTGTTTGGAACTGACTTCTTGGCAATGATCCACGGCAGTGTACCCACTCAAGGCAACAGTGTTTCAAAGAAGTTATGACCTGCCACAAGTTTCCAACAGGTATCTCGAATAAAGCTAACGCAATTCTTTGGTTTTGTTAGTATCATCATTTTTGCTGTTATGCATTATGTTGTCTATTTTACACCCTATCTCCATACACCAAACTTACTCATCAAATACATACAGCTAATATTTTGTAAAGTAAGCAGACAGGTAAAGGAAGAGACATAGGGGAAGATCACAATATGTGTCCCATGTTGTAAGGATGTTGTGGCAGCAGCAACATGTGAAAACTGGTTGCATGTGAAGGAACAGCCATTTTATGAGATTACTTACTCTTCCTTTCCCAAGTTCTCCATTTTAAACCTCATGAATAGCTCCAATTTCCCCCTTTTACAGATTGAGAGTAGGAAGTAACCCAAGCAAACCTAAGAAACCACACCTTCCCTGAGACCAAACTTACCATACTTGCATCAATGACCTGCCCTCTGCCAGATCTGCCACGTTCATAAAGGGCTATAACAATGCCCAGGGCACACATGACACCTCCACCAGCAAAATCAGCCAAAAGATTCACAGGTGCGTAAGGATTTTCATCTTTTCTACCCAGCTTTGACAGCACACCTGGCAACAGAGCAAACGAAGCAAACAGAAGCATGAAATAAATTGCAAACATTCATTTCTACATTGCTACAATTGAAGTTTCATTCTTTTCAATCCATGCAAATAAAGGAATAAAGCAATCTTCTAGCACTCAGAATATGAGATCTCATTTTTGAGGCACGATACCTCTCAAACACCTTGTTCTATTTTAAGAGGTAGAAAAACCTGAGCTGTGAAATTTCAAGCAAAATGATTTTAGGAAGACAGCACTAACCAAAATACTAGTGATCAAATCAACTTCAGAAACCCCCCCACATTTCTATTTGTAAAACAGAAAGTACTACAATCTAAAGTAGACATGGACGATGCTGCTTCTGTACTGACACTTTCCCTATGCTCGTGATAAAAATAGTCCAATACTTTGATGTCATCTGAACGGGAAGTCAAAAGTGTTTCAAATTAAGCATCCTTTCCTTAACCTTTTTCATTCTCTGACAATTTTAAATATTGAGAGAACACTGAACCCACTGCTGAAGAAAATTCCGTAACACAATGACTTCTCACAGTAAGTGATACCAGATCACCACACCTGCAGTGCCTCTGCTCCAGCCCTTTGCTGGAGCTAAAAGAAATGTTTTATCCAGTGGAAAGCCAAGAGGCTTTGGGGCACTTTCTCCCCTCCCTCACAGGTTTGGAGAAGCAGTACAGACAGAAGCAGTGTGAAGAGCAGGAGGCAGGGCCGTGTATGGATTGCCATCACCATAGTTTGCTACTGCCCACTTGTAGAATGATGACACTTAAACCCAGCATATTGTCTACAACACTTTATCGAAACGTTGCATTGCTACTTTATTTCAAACCCACTTCCTTTCAGCTGGCTTCAATGGAGACATATTTACAAGAAGAAAAGCACAAGACCTCACTTGTCTTAGGCTGCCTCATTTACCTTTGTTCAAAAGAAAGCTGCTCGAAAGCACACAAAATAACCCACAGCCCTTTCAGGATTAAATGACAGATTTTCTAGGAAAGAGGCCCTGAAGAAAAAATTCAGTCCTCCCTCAAAACGAACAATTTTATTCAGGTTAAACTGCACAAAGGAAAGAAAATAACGTGCAGCTTGAGAAGACATGCTGATCCAGCTTGCTGGTGCTGGCCAAACAGCCAGTGTCCAGAGTGTGTCTCCTCTGTTCTTGTGCTGACTTGTTTGTTGGATCCTTTAAAGAACTGCTGCTCAACAGCCTGGCAGAAAGAATCCTCATTTCACCTCACTAGTTTTTGACTTGGGAGGAAGTTTATGGAGGGGTTAAGCAAGTGCCAGAGCTGACAGGAGAGAAAGGAGCAGGGAAAAGCAAACAGAAAGGAAATCCCCATTTCACTGACAGAGACATTTCAGATCAGATCAGCTGTTCCATCAGGCCGCACCTCATACATTTTGAGTCACCAGATTTCAGCAGATTCTTGAGTCTTGATTTAAGGCTTATTTAACAAGATATTTACAGCCTACCTGATAAAGCCAAATAATTGATGTCATGACCTGCAGACTTGGCATATTTTCCTGTCTGGCCAAATCCAGTAAGTCTAGCATAGATGAGTCTGGGATTCTCCTGCAGAAGGACCTCTGGACCAAGACCAAGTTTTTCCATGACACCTTAAAAAGAAAGAGGCAAGGAATCATGCTCATGTTTATCTTTAATAATATTCAAAATATACATGGTTCAAAGGTAGACTACGCAACAAGAGAACTGCAGTTTATGAAGCAATACATTCTAGTTCAGTATCCATATTACAATGTGAACATTGTAAATTACCAAGATAGTGCATACATTTTTAATACAAACCAATTAAGTGGAAATTAAGCTTTAGCGTTCCTTTTTCAGCTTTCTTTTTCCTGTTTTACTTCTCCAAAAGAATGACAGACAGCTTGCTGTAACACATGTACTGCTGAATGAGAGGTAAAGCTATCAAAGACCGGCAAAACAACAAAGAGCAAACTCACGTTTTCCACATCAAAGCTACTTGAAATTTCTTGCAACTTTCACTGTAATATACTTTCCTCACCATATTAATTTCTCAGTACCCCATGTCTTCCTGTATCTTTTAACTCCCTGATGCGAATGGACCATGCCGCTATTCCACAAATTATCTGCAACCACACAAAAGCAAAAGTGTTCTTTTGTAATGCAGAGAGCTTTTGGAAATCAGTGAAATGTCAGTTTGGCCAGCATCACCAACCAAATCAGAAATCCAGGCTCAAATTCTGATCTTGCAGTTCTAAAACAGTGGTTTGAAAATTATGCAAATTTGAGTTACAAATAAATGACAGCTTCTTAAAGGCTCAGTGCAGCTTGGTCAGACTATGCCCTATAACCTATACTGGCACTGCAGGGAGGCACATTTTGGAGGGGAAAAGATAACATACTTCAGTGCCTGTTCCACAGACCAGCCTGTAATGTTACTACACCTTTGAATTCATTAAAACCTATTTCTACTGTATTACTTACTGGGCAGTGGCAAGTGATTAATGCCAGTAGCAGTGGAATTTGGTAAAGGGCATGGTTTTGAAAAGCACAAGTGAAAACTGGGTGCCAAATAACCCCCGTAGTGTCACTGTTGTCAGGTCAATGGCACACAGGCCTTTAAAGAAATGCTCCTCTCACTTGTGCCCTCCTCTCCTCACAGTTTCACACCAGCTTCATCATGGGTCACAGATCTGCCAAGTTCACTTACAGGCCCATAAAACCTAATACTACTTAGAAAACTGCCTGCACTTCCTGCTTAAAAAACAAAGTAAGTGCTTATAAAACCAATGAAAACAAATTTCATGAGAAAAAATACCATGCTGAAAATTAGGAGACTAGTTAAAGAATTTAAAAAAAAAAAGGGATTTGTTTGCATATCTTCTGGGGAATAAAACAAGCCATTTTAAGGTGAGAAACATAATAATCATAACCCTCCGTTTCCAGAACTAAAGTAATTACTTATGGCATATGATCTATGAGCCTATGACGTGTGGTGTTTTAACTGATACAGCCTGCTCTCTGTAGAAACTCCAAAACAGTTTCAGTGAGAAGCTTCGGAACAGTGAGAAGATTCAGAATAGTGAGAAGCTTCGGAACAGTGAGAAGCTTCAGAACAGCGAGAAGACTCAGAACAGTGAGAAGACTCAGAACAGTGAGAAGCTTGGGAACAGTGAGAAGATTCAGAACAGTGAGAAGCTTCAGAACAGTGAGAAGCTTCAGAACAGTGAGAAGCTTCAGAACAGCGAGAAGCTTCAAGCAGCTTCTCACTGAAGCATGATCATAGACTCACAGGACGGTTCAGGCTGGAAGTGACCTGTAAAGGTCATCTAGTCCAACCCAGCTGTCACCAGCACAGACATCTCCAACCACATCTGGGCGCTCAGAGCTCTGTCCAACCTGACCTTGACGATACTCTTAGTGGCAGGACAGCATCCTCAAGGGCAGCAGGGACCACAGCAGGGTGAGTGCTTGTTATGTGCTGTCTGAACGCCGGGAGCCCATGACACCCGCTGCCTCCAGAAGCACTCTGAGCTCCGAGACACGCACCTAATTAACCTAA
>NW_008650093.1:0-1651 GCF_000695815.1 Acanthisitta chloris | reverse complement strand
CGACCCGTGGTCTTTGCCTTTTGTTGCGTCCAATTCTCCTCTCCATGACGCTGCAGGGGCAGTGGGAGTGATTGAGCGAGTGGCTTGAGGTCTGGCATCTTTCAGCGGGAGCACTAAATGGGGGAACACCATTCCTAAATCATAACACTGTCAAAAATTAAGCAGAAGTACATTTCCACTCTACTGAGTCACATTTAGGAGCTTTTTCTATAGAGATGTCTTCTTCTTGGTAATAATGACTTAATACGTAAAACCCCCTCAGCTTTGTTTGTAATTGGAATGTTTCTCTCATTATTTTCCAAGATTTTGGACCCCTTGCTCCAGGATAATCTTTCTATGTCCTTCCTCACCGGCTTTATTGCAGTGGGGAGGGGGTTAAGCAACCCAAAGCTCCTGTGCTCAGTTTACACCTGACTCTTCCCTCCCCCCCCACTCCACTGTCTGACCTGTGTTCCAGGGCTTCACTAGCTATACTAAGCTCTCCAGCAACCTGGCAATTTCCAGAGAAGTCTGAGGCCATGCAAGGATGCTGTCAAAGCCAGGTCTTGAATCAGACTGCAGCGAGGTGAACCCTTGAAAGTGTGCGAAGATTACAAATTTTACTTCATGGTTAGAGTTTGGGAATTGTATCTTCCAGGAGCTTATAATTTACTCTAGCAAACCACCAAATGCTAAACCTAGGCTGTGAATCCCAAATGTAAAAACAGGAGGCCTGAGAACACAGGGGTCAATAAACGGGCCCTGGATCACAGCTGTGCCCTGGAAGTCATAAACTCCTGGCAATCTATGGCAATCACTGAAGGCAAAACCATCAACTCTCAACAATGACTACTAACACTGGGTGAAATCCTGGAAATGCTATTGCTGTTGTTTTATGAGGGTATTTTTCATTTGGTGGGGAGGGGGTTGGGGCAGAACAGTAGGTTCTGGCTGCAAAATACATTTCTGAGAAGCCTAGCACACTAGTAACTTGGTTAACACCTTTCCAATTTCCAAGACCTTTCCCTGTCCTGAAGAAAGGTGTTGAACGGTGCTTCATATGACTAGCCTCAGGAAAAAAGAGATTAAAACTGTGCTGCACATGCAGCAGCAGTGCCATAAGCCCATCCTGGGCTTGAACGGTGATCTTACGGGTGAGAAACATGACCAATCATGCCTCAATTAGTGGAATTATGCTCTGACCTATCAACAGAGCAATATATACAATGCCTTGTTCCTCCACACACCCAAGTATTCACATGACTTGTGTGTCTGAAGATCCCTGCAACTTGGACTGTGCACACATGAGCTTTTCTGCTCTTCCTAGAACAAGATTTCCAGGAGTCTTCCTTATGGTGATTGCACCAGATCCCAGGAGCACTCCTTCCTCCAGTCCTCAGTGCGCTCACACATCCTGCTTAACTGTGTCTGCGGGACAACAGCTCTGTGCAAGCAGCACGCAAGGAGGAGCTTCAGAAGTCCAGAGCAGACAGCAGTATCACCATGGCACACCAAGCAGAACTGGGATTCTGTGGGCTGGCAGCAGAAGCATTATGCTTACTGCCACTTCTCCTAAATGCCATTTTCACACACAGTAAAGAGAAACATTAAAGCAGTCCCTGGCTGTGTTGTGATCTGACAGCACAGCTGGTAGGTACTGTCTGACATGTCC
>NW_008650092.1:0-295 GCF_000695815.1 Acanthisitta chloris | reverse complement strand
TGTTGCCTCCCACTGAGCTGTGCCACCAGTACTGCCAAGGCCCTTTGTGACCAACACCTCTGTCCCCACTCCTACCCTAGCCTGGAGCTACATGGGCTGTTGTGTGCCAAGGGCAGGACCAGCACTGAGCTTTACTGACCCTCCTGTAGTTGTGCTCAGCCCATGGATGAGTTTGTCCAGGTCTCTCTGTGGAGCTTTCCTGCCCTCAGACAGAGCCACACTCACATTCAACTTCGTGTCACCTGCAGATTTACTCAGTAAATGTATCCATTCAGTAATGTACCAAATGTACATT
>NW_008650091.1:0-1031 GCF_000695815.1 Acanthisitta chloris | reverse complement strand
CCCAAAACACCCCAAAGAGCTTCAATATCCCCAAATCACCCAGACATACCCCCAAAATAGCCCCAAAATACTCTAAAATCACCCTGAAATACCCTGAAAACGCAACAAATAGCCTCAAATACCCCAAAACACCCCAGAGAGCTTCAATACCCCAAAATCACCCCAAAGGACACCAAAATAGCCCCAAAATACCCTAAAATCACCCCAAAATCACCCCAAAATACCCTGAAGTACCCCAAAATAGCTCCAAAATGTCTCAAAATACCCTAAAATAACCCCAAAATACACCAAAATACCCTGAAAATGCACCAAAATTGCCCCAAATACCCCAAAAACATCCCAAGGAACTTCAATACCCAAAATCACCCCAAAATACCCTGAAATAGCCCCAAAATACCCTGAAAATGCAACAAATAACCCCAATAACCCCAAAACACCCCAAAGAGCTTCAATACCCCAAAATCACCCCAAAGGACATCAAAATAGCCCCAAAATACCCTAAAATCACCCCAAAATACCCTGAAATACCAAAAAAATGCACCAAAATAACCCCAAAACACCCCAAAGAGCTTCAATACCCCAAAATCACCCCAAAGGACATCAAAATAGCCCCAAAATACCCTAAAATCACCCCAAAATACCCTGAAATACCAAAAAAATGCACCAAAATAACCCCAAAACACCCCAAAGAGCTTCAATACCCCAAAATCACCCCAAAGGACATCAAAATAGCCCCAAAATACCCTAAAATCACCCCAAAATACCCTGAAATACCAAAAAAATGCACCAAAATAACCCCAAAACACCCCAAAGAGCTTCAATACCCCAAAATCACCCCAAAGGACATCAAAATAGCCCCAAAATACCCTAAAATCACCCCAAAATACCCTGAAATACCAAAAAAATGCACCAAAATAACCCCAAAACACCCCAAAGAGCTTCAATACCCCCAAATCACCTTGAAGTACCCCAAAATAATTCCAAAATGCCCCAAAAAACCCACTAAATCACCCCAAAATACCCTGAAATAC
>NW_008650090.1:73738-78374 GCF_000695815.1 Acanthisitta chloris | reverse complement strand
CGGCTCGGGCTCCGGCACCGGCTCCGGGTGTTGCGGTCGGAGCATCGCTGCAGGGGAAATTCGGCCGCACTCGCCCCTTCCTTGGCCCGAGCTGTTCTCCGGGAGCCCCGAGGTGCGAGCGCATCCCCCTGGGCTGGGTGAGCTCGCTGAGCACAGCGCCCGTAATTCGGCAGGAATGGCATATGGTGCAGTCGGGATTCATGATCATTATTTTTACGCTATAATTAATCTAATTTTATGATTAGTTGTTATTTTTATTTTATTTTATAATTGACATCCTTATTGTTTCATTTTATTATTGCCTGTTTTATTATTGCCTATTTTATTATTGCCTATCTAATTGCTCTATATGTTCATTATTTTCGGTATCTTTATTATGAATTGTATTCCATTTTATTTCATTCATTTGCATTTTATTTTCCTGCTTCCTTCACTGTCCTGGCAATCCCCTGAACCTGTGTAATTCTCACTGGAAGTCCTTTTGGACAGGCAGGGCAATGTGCACTCTGCATCCTCTGCACCGAGTCCAGGGGTGTTATGCTGATGCCCTCGGTCACAAGTGATTCATTTAAATCTTGGGCTGCCTTTTGTTTAGCGGAGGTAGAAGCACAAAGGAAAAAAAAATGCCTGAAATCAGCTGGTTGGTTTAGGAAGTTCCTAGTTCCCCTTTCAGCACAGGTATGGGTTTAAGAGCAGGAGCATCCTGGCAGAAATGGATGGACAGCACTGGGAGCCCTGGAGCCTTCTTGTACTCTAGTTTCAATCTGCTGTTTTTAACCTAATCCTGGCTAGAAGACCTCTGTGCTTGCTCACAGTGAGTCTCTTTCCTCTGCATTTTGTTCCTAGATACATGTGCCAAATAAATTGTGTATGTGCAGTAGATTATTTTTTATCTTTCAGTGCCTTTGCCATATCAAACAGTTGCTTTTTGGGCTCCTTAGCATTGAGAGGTTTGCTGTCTGATACCTCCTGCCCTGTAGGTAATCTCCTCAGTGCATGAGGAGTGTGCATATGTCCACAGATCCAAGTAGTATCTCTTGCCAAACCACAAATTACTTGAGATGTGTTGCTAAATGTGATTTTCTTCATCCATTTTTCACATGGCCTTTCATTTCCTCTGTTTGTTTAAATATAATTCTAGATGTCTGTTTAACCCTTATATTAAGGTGTGTGGCATGTAATTTGAATGATCCAAAAAATGCAGCGACAAAATCATTGGCATTATTTCCTAAGGATGATTCTCTGATAACAAACTGCTGAATAATGATTGAATGTTTCAAGTATGTTTATACAATTAGCTAAAAATCAACCAGTGCTTCTCTACAAAGCACAGTTGATTATGAACACAGTGTTATGGCTAATTTTTAGCTTACACAGTGTTTGACAGTGAAACTCACTCACAGAAATTAAGCCAGTCGGTGGGAGCTGTCTGTTCATGCCTTCTAAACAAAAGCCTTTCTAGCGGCGTGTTGTTGTTGTACAGCAGTAGTGCTACATTGCCTCTGTTGAATGAGTTGGAGTGAGTTAGTGTAACAGCTTTTAATATACCCTTGTTTTTCATGGTTGCCATGGGAATATTTTCATGGCAGGCCTGCACAGCCCACTTGTGTTTCTCTGTAAGAACAGTCAGAGCAAGGAAGCAGTGCTGTTCTGTGTAAAACTCTTTGCTCCTTTTTGTAGGGAACCAGTTTTCTGTTTACTTCTTTTTACACCAAGTCCTCACCTAAGTGTTTCATGCTGTAGCAACTTTTCTCCTGTCTTCACACAAAGGCTGGGAAAGTATACAGGCACAAAAATTACTGCTGACTAAGCATCCCTCTTCAGTCATTTTAAACCTTTAGCTGCCGTGTACCACTCCTGATTCACACTTCTCTGTAAATCATTGACCTTGCAGCCAGGCAATGAGCCTGTGGTTTTGTATCTCCTTATGCTGGTTGAAAACATGCCAAACTGCTGCAGAGATCTCTTCTTATGTCCACTGGAGAGTGAAGTATATGATTTTTAAAACGAGGCAGTCCTTGCACACCAGGTTTGTTATTTCTCCACATTTGATGTGTGTTCTGTCAGAGAGTCACTGTTTTTGAGCTGCCTTTAGGTGAGGAAGGTGTCAGTGGGTGCACAGCAGAAAAAGTGAAACAGCAGAAAGCTCTTGTAACATTCAGGTGTGCTGGAGTTAGCCACTACAGCTGTCAGCAAAGCAGGTAATTGCAGAGCAAAGTGTTGCTGTGCCAGCAAGAGGCTGCAAACAAATGTGTCACAGAGGTGCCACTCTATCTTTTCTGTTTATTTCTTCAGGTTAGTGCAAGCTGTCGATTTCAGCCCCTCTTTGGTGGCTGTTCTGCCTGTCTTTTCATCCAGATGTAATTAGTAGGGTCTAAAATTTAAAGAGTTAAAAACCTGATAGTGCAATAGCAGTGCAGAGACCTTCACAACCCTGGCAGTCTCTGTCCTCTGAAGGGGCTGATCTTTATCTGAAGATGCCACTTGCTTTGCTGAATCATTTTTAGTGTCCTTTATTGCAGGTTTGGTGGAAAGGAAAGAATAAAACTAAAGAAAATCTACTCAAAACTAGTTTCATTCAAGTTTTAAGAAATGGTCTGTGGCTTTTCTGTAGATGTCATATAATCTCAATACAGTTGATGATAGTGAAGACCTTTGAGGAGCAGAGGATTTACAAAGAAGTAGATTCTGCTTTATGGGGGTACAACTTCAGCAGAAGTCCTTAAAATTTTTGTGAATGGTGTAGGTTAAAAAGAAATATTTTTAAAAGAAAATCTCCCAATGTAAAAAAATCATATGTCAAAAGGCTTAGCCACACACTGTGTACAGTATGCCTGGGACTAAAGAATATTTAGATCAGAAAGGTAACAGGCCCCACAGAGCTGGAACTTGCATCATGACAGGTCTTTGCTCAGAGACAGCCCTTGTTCTTTGAGAGGCTCTTCAAGCACAAGACTGAAAACAGCTATGAGAAAACTATGAAGTTGTGTCATCAAACTTGCTTATCTTCTTAAATGAGACACTGATGACAGAATTTTTCTTCAATTTTTTCTTGGCATCTGTTCAGAGGTTTTGTTTAAAATCTTTGTCCATATGCTTTCAAAAGTGCCTTCCTGTCCCTGCTTTTGCTATGGGGACTCCTTTCCTGGTTTTTGTTTTCAAAGAAATTTTCAGATTTTATCCTAATATTATGCCAGCTCTACTTGAGAAAATGCATCTCTTAAATCTCTGGTGCACAGATTTTACAGTCAAAGTGAGGTTAATTGATGTGGGTTTGTCTGTGAAAGGTGAAGCCTTTTCTTAACTCTGGTGAATGTTATTTGAAGTATGCTTAGTGTTTTGCTGTTCACAAGCAACCAGCCATGTTTCTCTAAGTTTAGAACCAAAACATACTGTAAAAGAAAATATTTCTATTATTATGTTAAGTTTTAAAAATATTTACATGCCTATTCTTGCATTATTGAGATACCACTGTGCTCTGTACTCTCCTTAAGCCTCATTTTTTCTTGTATGATAATCTAATGCTCTGTATAATTACAGTAGCTCTCAATTACATCTGTGAGCCTGTTTCAAATGGCTTTAAAAGTAAAAACAAAACTAAACCACCCAAAAACCAGACCAGCTCTTTTGGGGACTGTTTGTCTGGAGGTTTTCTATCTCTTTTAAAACAGACTGATGCAGAGGAAAAACTTGTTTTTTAAAACAAAACTGGGACAGTTAAGAAAAGTATAGATGAGATGCAGAACCTTCAGTAGTTACCTGTTTCCTTTTGCTCTTTGGTAGTAATTTACTGTGTTTTAGTACTCTTTGTTTGAAAAGATAGTTTACCAAATGAAACATTATTTTTGGAGAACATTACTAATCTGGGAGTCCTATGCTAGATGTCCATCTGGAGAAGAAAAAAACCCAGACCAAAACAAAAGTCAGGCATGGATGAAATAGCTGTGCATGATGAAGCAGAATGGATCTGTCTGTGGGAAGACCCTGACCCTCTCCAGGGGACATCACCGTCTCTGGGATGCATTCTGGCAAAGGGAATCCAGGACACTTCCCTGTCAGTTGATATGAGGAAGCTCTTGGTTCACATTTTCAGTCACCTGGCTCTGTGTATACTATCAGGAAATTATTCCTTTTGTATTCAGCTACTCTCACAGCTACTTGGAAGGCACATGGGCCAGTTAGGTGGAACCTGCCATTTGACTTCTAGATATTTCACAGAAAAAAACTTGGCAATGCACACTAAACAGAACAGAAAGCAGCTGCTTAATGTTGTGAAATAGTTTGGTAGCCTAGGCAGCAGAGACAGCACTTGCAGTTCACTGTCTGATACCTCCTAATTGGTCTGATTTGATAAGAAGCTTTCCAGTCTCCTTGCAGGAGCTATCTCATCTCTCAAGGCTCAGAGTGCTACCTCATTAGGAAGGCTTTTCCATTGCACACTAAACAGAACAGAAAGCAGCTGCTTAATGTTGTGAAATAGTTTGGTAGCCTAGGCAGCAGAGACAGCACTTGCAGTTCACTGTCTGATACCTCCTAATTGGTCTGATTTGATAAGAAGCTTTCCAGTCTCCTTGCAGGAGCTATCTCATCTCTCAAGGCTCAGAGTGCTACCTCATTAGGAAGGCTTTTCCATTAT
>NW_008650090.1:28496-73720 GCF_000695815.1 Acanthisitta chloris | reverse complement strand
GCGTTATTAGCAAAGTTCATTCAGTCTGTTCAGCAAAATGAGAAAACCACCCTGGGAGGGGCAAAAAAAGGGTAGTTAGGATGGCAAATTTGTGTGCATGTATTTTCTTGGGTAGCTATTATGAAACTAATTGATTAGGAACCAAAGTTTGTATGTAGCACTTGATGTTCAGGTTACAAAAGGCAAAGTCCACATGATTTTCTTATCTGTACCACTGAACTGAATATTTTTTTTGGACAGGGTTAGAAACAGGAGAGGGTGAAAGCTGTGGGTAAGAAAGTTCAATGCATTGTTTGCTTGAACAGCCACCTGCAGTGGTGCTTTTAGTTGATGAGATTTGTCAGAGTCTGGTCTAGCACTCAACTAGAACCTCATCACTCTGCAGGTGGTTTGAGGTGTTCATCTGCATTAGTGTGTTCATTCAGATCAAGTAGTCATGTTTTTGCTGCCTAAGTAGGCAGCCTGAGCAATGTGGGCATACAAAGCCCTGATAGTCCCAGAGGTACTTCCAGTGCTGCCTGTAGTATCATAAACCAGCAGAGAGTTTGCTCTGTATTTACGTATCTTACACAGCAGCTAATGACAATGAATTAGGTCTTGTGCTTAATTTAATCAATTGAGCAGGATTTTCTTCTTCAGAAGTTACTATTCTGTATGTAAACAATCTGGGTGATTTTGGCACATTTCCCATTGGCACAGTTTCCTTCTCTGTAGCACAACTGACAACTGTGGTTAAGTAGTTCTGTTATTTAAAGAGAAAAAGCCAAATTGTCTCACTGTCCCTTCCCAGAATTGGAGTCCCTTGCTTTTGTGTTTTGTCTCATTTCTGTAGCAGCTACTCCACACAGTGCACTGATACAGTGGTGAAGTTGGCCATGGTTATAAAACTTTACTGAGCAGAGCTGTAATGGATTGGAGATCTTACTTTTGTTTTCCTTTAGAGGGAATGTGTCTTGGTGTACTTGCAAAGTGTTCAGTTATGTTTCTGAAATCAGTCAGCATTCCTGATGAATCATAGTCATAGAATAGCTTGTGTTGGAAGGGACCTTCAAAGGTCATCTAGTCCAACCCCCTGAAATAAGCAGGGCCATCTTCAACTAGAACAAGTTTCTCAGAGCCCCATCCAGCCTGACCCTGAATGTTTCCAGGGATGGGGCATCCACCACTTCTCTGGGTAACCTGTTCCAGTGTTTCACCAGCCTTGTAATAAAAAATGTCTTCCTTATATCTAACCTACATTTCTTCCTTATATCTAACCTAAATCACCCCTTTTTTAGTTTGAAACCTTTATCTTTTCTTTTATTGTGACAGGCCCTAATGAAAACCTCATCCTTATCTTTCTTATAAACTCTCTTTAAGTAATGCAAGACTGCGATCTTCCCATCCCAGAGCCTTCTCTTCTCCAGGCTCAACAACCCTAATTCTCTTAGCCTTTCCTCATAGGAGGGGTGTTCCATCCCTCTGATCATTTTTGTGGCCCTTCTCTGGACCTGCTATAACAGGTCTATGTCTTTCTTGTGCTGAGAAGGACAGAGGGCTTCAGCTGGGCTTCAGTTTCTTGAGGAAATTCCATTCATCTCATTACTGTTTCAGTCATTTAATTTTTATATAGCCATTTTTGAACTTAATGTGATTTTCTTTCTGGGCTGATAACCTATTTTATCCTTGTAAATTTATGTCAGATATTAAGGGTTTTTTTCTGCTTTGTGAGACATTTGTCAAAATGTGGTTGCTTGTTTAATTCACTAGCTTTTATTCCTTATGGACTGTTTTGTGTCTAAGGTTTAGAATTTTGTAATGTTGCATAATTAGTGTTTAAAGAGGGGTTTTTTTCTGATTTCAGCTGTCTGTGGGGGTGCACAGGGCGTTGGTATTTAAACCATGAATGTCTTGCATTCTTTTAAATAACCCACCCAGGCTCTTGTATTTTGGACAACCTTCTCTGCCCTGTCAGCTTTCTGTGTAAACAGCTTGCTTAAAAATAAAGTCAGTGTGACATTCCTTGGAAAACTATTTGCTCCACAAACCGTTGTTAGGACCAGCATTTGGGGCTGGAGTGCTGTAAGAGAACAGAAAGAGGAATGGTCATCTGTGTGTCTCTTGGGGACACTGTGAGATCTGGATAAGTTAGTAATAAAGGAGATGCTGTAAAGTGCTTGTCAAGGAGGAGTTGTGTTGACTTAGTTGGTAAACAGTGTTGTTATTTTTGGGAAGAGCTGATTTCCAAGGAGAAAGAGAACATTCCAGGGACGAAGCTGCCCAAAGGAATTCAACCCATCTCTTTCTTCTTCCCATCTTTTCTCTCCCCTGGCCTCCTTCATGATGTCCAATTGCCAGGCAGATGTTCCACCTCCCCAACAAACATGTGGGGCTGCTGTCCCCATGCCACCCACAGCCCCACGGGACTTAACTGCATGACTTCATGTAAGGAGGGGTGGGCTCCTAATGGCATCAGGAGCAGGAGCAGCTATGCATGGGGAGTGGAGACCTACTCAAGGAAATGATGTGCATCAGGATTTGTAGGGAGTCTGTGTGTATTTGTGCAGAGGGAGGAAGGTCAGGAGACAGGATGGGGAGAGCAAAGTGCAAACCATCCCTGGAAGAATGGGTGGTCTCGAAAATTTGAGACCTTGTGAGCTACTTCTGGTAACTGGCCTATATGCCAAAATACATCATAGATGCTGTAATTTTTAACCCTGGAGGCTCTGGCTGTGTCTCATTAGAGCCTCTAGCATCTTGCAGTTACAAAGATTAGGTTATGGTGGCATTTCATGTTTCAGGTGGTTAAAGTGTTTCATTAAGTTTAATTTAAAACCTGTTTATCTCAGAGATATTACTTTGTTCTAGTCAACTTCTTCCTGTTTTTCACTTTCCACACAGCTGAAAGTGAGGAAGATGGGGAGGAAGGGATTTCTTTGTGGCCTCCTGCCCCTCAGCCAGCTGGTCTTTATCTTGATGGTGTAATTCATATATAAAACATTGAATGCAGTCTGCTCAGTTGACTGCACAAGGCAACAGCTGATCAAACAGTCAGTTCATACAGTTCATCATGATCACCTGGATTACATGGATAGCCTGCACATAAACTGACATAATTTTTGCTTGAGTGATAGATCTGTGTTTCAATGTATTAAATATTGGAACAAGACACTTCTTTTGTTCCAACGTGAGCTCATTTTTTTTATGAGGCAGCTTGCCCAGAAGCTGAATCAGTGAGTTATGCTAAATAGTGAGCACAAATGAGGAAAGCAAAGAGTGTAAATGCTTTTATTTTACACCTTTAGGTACTTATTTCTTTTTCTTATTCTTCCTTCACCTTTTTCCCCTGCCATACATTCTATCAGAATGGTACAATTCAAATGGTAGCATTTTTTTTTCATAGCACTGATATTTTTATGAGCTGTTTGTCTCAAACTTCCTCCTACCTGCACTTAGAGATGGAGGAGCTGAAGGCACCACAACTTTACTTGTCTCTCTCAGAACTGGCCAGGCTCTGTATCCCTTAGCCAGCTGCCATGCCTGGGACAAATGCAGACTGAATGTTTTTAATCTTGGTTTGAAGAACTCTCTCAATAAATACTGTTCCCTGCACCATGGATGAATCATCTAGGAGCACTTTCAGGGAGAAGAGATCACAGAAAGTTGGGTCTAGAGTTTCTGCTCACATGAAGTCACATTAACTCATGGCTATGCTCGTACTGACCTTGGTGACAAGATTACAGAATTAGTGTTCAGACAGAAAAACTCATTGCCTTGGCTAGACAATGAAATGCCAACAGAAATAAATTATATTTGCTCATGAAGTGCCGTATCCTAGGCAGAAATGTTATGTCCTTTGTACAAATATTTTAAGTAAATGTACATTTTAAGCAGATACGCAGATTGATAATGTCTCTTTTTGCTCCTTGTGGTTTCTAAAACGGTAATTATATTATTTTCTTAAGTTCTGTAATGTTGTAGGTGAGTGATAATAATTTTAATGGCATTCATTGCAGCACAGTGATACAGTTTAGGAGGAGAGAGAATCTCTCCCTATGGTCTAAGTACTTGGGTCAAAAAAGGGTTGCTTTGATACCTTTCACTGTGCTGTTTAGTGTGTGAAGGCATTGAGAATAACCAAGAGTGACAATTTACAGAGGCTCAGCTCTACATGGTTTTAGGCTCTGAACTATGATTTTTGTATCGTTCTCCCATAAAACTGAGTCAGAGATCTAAAGTCCTGCTGTAAAGGTGACCCAAATAGAGACGTTTACCCTGAAAACATATGGCTGTAGGTAGTGCTTCAATTACAGTTTTGAGCATGTCTCTTGGATTTATGAAAGGATACTATTCCTCACCAGAGCAAAATTCCTTGACCTTTCCATAATGTGAGGAATGTCACTAAATGTCTGGACCACCTTAACTCACCCAGACTCTGGACCAATGCTGGTTTTGCTTTTTTGTTGTTGCTTTGTTTTTTCTTTTACTTACAATCCTTATCTCCAGTGCCTTACAGGCATTATTGTCTCAAGCCATTATTTCAATTAAAACATTTTAGCTGGCTAATGATGAGTGACAGAGGTAAAGGTGACCAGTGCCAGGTTCAATCTCTCAGTGGCAGAGCAGTAATCGTATTGTGGTTCATTAGAGCACAAACAAACCCAATGCTATTAAATTGCAGTTTCTAGCACAGCAATGCAATAAAGGAACTGTGGAAGACAAAGGAGAAAGCTCACTGGTGTAAAATGGTTGCTTAGCTGTGGATGCATTTTCTCTGGCCCTGCCCTCCATCCCTTCAGTTTGGTTTGCAAACTGTGTGATGCTGACAGCGCTGAACGAAGAGGATGTTGTGGGGACATTTCTCAGAAAGAGGTCAGAGAACCCCGAGTATAAACAAGGAGGGGTTTTATTTGAATTTTAAAGTTATTAGGTCTAAACAACAGCAAACCAGATGTTTCCATTAACTGATCTAATTTTTCCATTCTAGGACCTTACCTCCTGATCAAGGGAGTATTTTTCTGTTTCCCCCAAAATTTTACTCAGCTGCTTGGGGCATATTCCTCTTTGTTTCTTCTTATTGCCCTGGTTCAAACCCTGTGACTGTGTTGACCACTAGCAAAGGTGTTCTCCTCAAATGTTCTTCTGCAGTGTTAAGATAGAGGGATTTTTTTTTTCATTGGGTACAGTGCGACAGTTTTGGCCAAATTCATTTATTTGCTGTATTCTGAGCATCAGAGATGGGTTATGGCATAAAGACATCTAATAGTGAGGAAAGTTGTGCTTCCCATGTGACCCCCACAGCAATACCAACTTCTATAACTTTTTGTAGGTGTGGACAGATTTCCTGGGTTTTTTTTTCTTAATATTTCAGATATTTCAGGGGTTGGGTTTTTTATTTGTTTGTTTGTTTTTCTGTTTAGTTTGTTTGGTTTGGTTTGGTTTTTGTGAGGCTCATCAGTTTCATTAAGAAAAGAAATTAAATTCCTGGCCTCTCTGGTCAAAATGAGACTTAGGCTGAAGATCAAGAAGAAGAATACAAAGCCTGAGATTTCTAAAGTAGCAGCTTCAGTGTGTTAAATGCCCATGACAAAGGCATTCTGACTAATATATTTGAATACTTATGTTAAGAAATACTTGAGTTCATCTACCTTAGTGACTCTGAACTCAACTCTTCCTTTGTTTATATGTAATAACTATGGTATGCTTCCTTTTCTCCCTATCAGTCTTGTAAAACATTTTTACACCCCACAGTTTCTAACCCCAGGGCAGAGGACTGTAGTTGTTCTGCAGGCTAAGTATTATTATGCTATTTCTAAGGTGCATTTTGTGACAGATCCTCATGTTGAGCCTTGTGCTAGGATTGTTTCCCACTTTGAAGCCCATCAAGGAGCTCAGACTCTGGTGCTGGAGGCTGCTCTGCCCCTGGCCGTGTGTAAAGGAACATCTGTTACCTGACAGCTCAGCAGAGAGTGATTTAGATGTGGCTGAACAGGTTGAGAAGAAGGTGAAAATCCTCAAGAAACTTGTCAGTTTGGGCTTTATTTACAAGGTATGTTCTGGCAGCCACTTCCCATGCAAGACATGCTGGAGCTTCCAGCTGCCTGCCTGGAGGACAACTTGCTGCTGCACCTGCACATACTGAGTTAAAACCAGGTGTTAGCCCCTGCTCAAACATGTGATGTCAAGGGGGATGCTCTCAGCAGTTAGCCAAACCAGCACACAATTTGCTTGCACACGTATATCCAAGCTGTGGAGGCACAGCAAAGGTAAAATCAGCTCTTGCTGATTATAAGGGTTGAATGTTTCTAACCTAAATGTAGAGCTGATGTTTGTATGCCCAGTCCAAGTGTCTGGCATCTCAAAATGTCAAACCTCCCGGGGCAGTATTTTGTAAACATATCTTTTGTGTCAAAATAAATACAGAGGAGCGAAAAATGTCAGCAAATTTCAGGAGTTGAAGGAGGTTCAGGTGTGAGACACAAGTTCTGCAGTGAGACCTGGAGGTTAGTACAGTACAGGTGTGATGACAGCATTTCTGCCTGCTCAATTTACAACTTTAGTTGGAGAGAGAAATTTTTAAGGTGACAGAATAAACATTTTTTTTGCCAGCCATTTTAGAAGCTATTAATGGAATGCTTGTGGCTTAGAGACTCTTTCCTTGCATCTTACATGAAGTAAAATTTAGAAAGTGTAGGTGGTTTTTGTAATTATATAAATGAGAGAAGAGTGGGGTTTTTTTGTTCTTAGAAGGGAGATAATAAATATAGAGGAACATAACAAAGTAGTAAATAATACAGAGAAAGTACATCAGGAACTGAAGGAATGCCTTTGGAAATAAACTTTGCAGCTTTATTTACAGCTTTATTATCTATTCCTCTCCAAGTTACCCATCCTGTCTCTTGTACACTGCAAGGGAATTGGGTGTAGTCTGAGGGAGAGATAAAATCTTGCTGATGGACTTGCTGTTGTGTGTTGATTGTCTGGCCGTCCAGAGAATGACATAAGAATTCTATGTAACAAAACCCCAAGCAAACAACCAGATGGAAAAAGTCACAAGTATAATTTAGAGGTATATCATAGGTGCAGCTTCCAGTCATGTCCTTTCTAGTGAAATTTTTGTGGGAGTGCTAAGATTAAGAGGGTATTTCAGGGAATTTCCTGAGTGCAGACAGAATCAGAGTGCTGTTATTAAATATCAGTCAGTTTAAAAAAGCCCAACCGAGTTTAAAATATTTTTAGATAGTCAAATGTGTTTGATTGTAGGGCTTCATTGTAGCCCACAAAGGGGTTGGATGAAAAATGTGACTCTAGTCACATTTGTCAATCCAAATATGAGTTTGGATTCTGCCCTAGCATAGAAATTTAAGATTTTCTGTTTCAAAAAACATAATCCGAATTAGTCATTCTCTCAAGATAAGAAAACTGTTGATGTTAGGAAGTGAGGTTATAATGAAGCTGTTTAATCAGATGGTGCAATTGAAGATGTTTAGTGGGTACAGAGATAGCAAACAAGAAAGAAATAAGTTGGAACTGAAGGTGAAATAATATTGTGATGATTTGGTTTGAGTCAGAGCTGTGTGAATTCAGAGTGCTGCGTGATGAAGAAATTATTTTCGTGGGTTGAAGTTGTGTTAGAAGATTCTGGGGGAGGCAATCTCTCTCCAGTATCTCAGGGATGCTGCCGTTGGGTACCAGGTTGCTATGGTAACAGGTGAAGTTAAGCATCCTCTAAGCACAATGGTATTTTCACTCTGGGGCTTCAAATGATCGTCTTTGCTTCTTTGTTGTTTGCATTAATTATCTGCCTATCAGTCCTTTGAGCAGAACTGCAGGTGAGGCTGCATAGCTGTGCATTTTCTGCTATATATGTATGTGTCCCTGTTGCCCCTGAAGAAAGCTGACCTGCAGTGGAAACTGGACCCAGTTACTGTCCTCTGTGAAGTGGTTGCAAAAGTGGCTGAGCCCCTATATTGCAATTCAGATCTGATTCTGCTGAAATGCTCCTGGGGAGGAGCAAAAGGTGCCACTGGGTGCCACAGTGCTGTGTGTGAAATAGGAGTGCTAACAGCATCAGTCACATTTTTGGATGACCTTTACATTTGAATGTGGCTGTGAGGAATGGGGGCAATATCAAGGGCTTATTTATCTTGGGTTTTCACCTAAGTGTTAGTGAGAAAACCAGTAATGAAACTGATACAGGTTTTTTCCGTACTTTCTATTAAGGAAATTATGCTGCAAAAATTTTGTTTGTGTTAGTGATGTGCAAGAGAGTGAGAGATAAGCCAGAGACAGTGCTGAAATGTTAAACTTCTCAAGAGGAGATCTTACATCATGTATGACAGATTTTTCCAGGCTTTGCTTCATAGGCATCGTGCCTGCACTGTTTGCAGCAATTGGAGTATTAAGCACAGAGAGGCCACTCTGACTCTTGCCCAGAAAAGAGATTGTGTTTTGTAGGGGTTTCCTGCAGCAATTGTTAGTTTCTGAAAAGCAAACCTCAACCTCGTGCTCCAATATTCATGTGCTTGTTTCATTTCCATTTTAATAAGCTTTTGTAGCTGTTCCTGGTGCCTTATCTGTCCTTGTATCACTTTGGCTCAGTGCTCTCCCTCCACAGCATCCAGTCCTCTCACTGTTGTTATAGTGACAGTCCAAGAGCCCATTTAGGGTCTTGGGTGCAGCTCCAGGGAACAGGTCTGGGGTGAGGTGGCAGCACTGTGATTTCCTATGTGTGAGATACCAAAAATAGCAATATTTCCACATTACACTGTAATGTGGTATCTGTCACAGCAGTCTTACCTTATCCTGCTCTCTGTGTGCTTTGGGACTTACTCTGGTCCTTTGCTGTGCCATCTGACCCTCCTGGGCCTCTGCCTTTGCTTCTTCCACCTTTTTCCCATTAGGTATTTGTGATGATGGATAGGAGGAGCTAGAGGTTGGCTGTGCTGCCTGCCTTTGTCAGCAGTTATCTGCATAATTTCTGCAGCAAACTTTGGACCAGAACAGTGCTGTGACGTGGATGACAGGAGGGGGTGGACCACCAGCCCTTGAACTGGTCAGGTAGTGTTTGGGAGCCCTGTAAACTGCATCTTCCACTACAGAGCCAAGCCCCAAGGACACATCCCTCCCCTGCAGAGACGAGATCTGCTGGAGGATGGGCACAGATGGGGCAGAGATATTAATGAGCCTGATCCTCCCCACAACTGTGTTTTGATTTTTTTGGGGTATTTTTGCACCAGGAAAGAGTAAACTGTTATCATTGTCAACAGTCCATCTGTGAATGTATGGGATAAGGGGGAAAGTGGCACATGCCCCAAATTAAACAGTAGGGAGTATATAGTAGGGAGATGCAGTAGGATGGATTGGAGGTGCAGAAGGAAACAAGGAGGTGGTATCTGGGCTGCAAATTGGCTGTATTTCAGTTGAGTCCTTTCCCTTTCCCTTCTCTGCCTGCTCAGCTCTTGAGAATAAACTGTCTTTGTTCCCAGCTGTACTGAAATGTTTATTCATTAGATTTTAATAAAGAAAGTCAAATCTCATATGCCTTAATCAGTGTCAGTAACTGAATGCTATTAATTGATTAGTCAATACCTGTTAGCATGATAAGCCAACAGAAACCTCAGAGACAACAACCTTCAAGTTATGTGTTCATTCAGTAAATTATTAATAACTACTATTGATCCTGTCCCAACTGATGAAATGTTTGCCTTTTTTTTTTTTTTTTTTTGAGAAGCAACTTTTGTTTTCCTTAAATGTTAAACTAGATTTATGTAGGAGTTTTGTTGCCTGTTTTCCTCAGGACCCAGTTTCTCTTTCCAAGTTGCTTGAAGAAGTGATCTGTGTTTACATACCACAACTGCTTTCTGTATTTTGCTCTTCCTTGGTATCTTCAAGTATTTGTGAGTGTAGTCAAGGTCACTGATCCATCCAGATGTTTTTGCAGCATAATTTCCTCAGTAGGAAGTGTGGAAAGACCTGTATCAGTTTCATTACTGGTTTTCTCACTAACACTTATGTGAAAACCCAAGATAAATAAGCCCATGAAGCTAGAAAGAAAAGCAGGCCAGTATGATCTTTTAACGGAAACGTCTGCAGTTTTCTTCAGAAAATATCAAATCCTTTAGATAGATAGGTCTACACCATTGTCTTGTGGGATTTTTGTTTGCATTTTTGTTTGTTTATTGTTTTTCTTTTCAGATGGGGAAATAAAGACCTTAAATGGTTTAACCAGCACAGTGTGGCAGTTTCTGTGCAGTGCTGGGAACAGGACCTGGTTCTCCTACTCCAAGTCCATTATTTGACAGCCAGAATGTTCTGTAGACTCTATCCAGGCCTGCTGTATTTTCTTCATTATCATTTCTTTCAGTCCTGCCATGCCAGCTTTGTTTTTTCTGCCTCTGCCTTTCCATTTTGTACATGGCTGTCTTATGCTTGGAACAATCTGCTTGGACAACTCCTCAAAAACTGCATGTACTAGGACACACAGAGGAAACTGATAGCATTCTCATCATAACAGGGCAGAGAGCCAAAGAGGATAGATAAACTCTGATGTATGAGCGTGGCCTGTGATGACCTTTCTGCAACACATCCTGTTGGTTCAAGAGGATGATGCAACCCTCTGGAATATAACTCTTGTTGTCCCACTAGAAATTCACTCCCATGTGGCCAAAGTAATCACCTCAGGTTGTGTGCTGAAGTAAAAGCAGAGATGATCTGAAGTTGAGAGGTTGTGGGCTGTATTCCCTCTGTGTTCACGCTTTCTCGTTCCCTTCATTCCCGTAGCAGCTTGACACGCTGCAGGGCTTGACACTGATATTTTCCCCTGGAATTATGAGGATTTCTGACATCAGAACTAAAACGAGATGTTCCCTCCTTGATCCCTCACTGGGGTGCCTCAGCCTTCAAGAGTTGCAAGATAGAAATTTAAGTGTATGATGACAATGCATGTGGAATGAAACAATTTTTGGGGTAGACTTACCTATTTTTTTCTTTCTTGCTGCCACACCTGAACACACATTCTGTCTCCTCTGAGTCAGACCATATATTCTTTCAGAGAAGAAACTTGTGACCTATGTGGAACTTTGCTAGTGTACTTTAAAACATTCAGAACTGGAAAGCAGAGATGTACAACAAAAAACTTCTGAAATTCAGGACAGTCCTAATAAAACTTCTGGTTTTTTTGTGTTGTTTTTATAAAAGATGACATGTTGTGGTGGACAGCTTTCTGTTTACAAACAGTAAAGTTTGTAAGTTCTCTGCCTGACTATCATAATGAATTCTGGTTTATGCATCAGAATTGCTGAGCCTATTGTGCAAAACTTGCTCAGCACCTGTAAAATTTGGCCACAAACTTTATATGTGGTTTCGGTTCCATTTAATGAGTGTAGGATTTTGTGGTTGTTTTTCTTTTGTTGTTGTTGGGTTTTTTGGTTTGGTGTTTGGTTATTTTGTTTGTTTACTTTTTTTTGTTGTGTTTTTTTGTGGTTTTTTTTTTCATTTCCACCTTGCCTCCTGGCATAGTGTTTCAATGAAAATTTTGGGATTTGGATGGCTAGCTATGAGAATGTTTACATGTCAAGTCACAAAAGCCATGGTGTGTAAGCATGGGGTGCTTATACAGAATTATTCTTTGATTGCTTTTCTTTTTGTCTTGCAGGTCTCTCAGCAGCCAAACTGCTGACTGAGTCAGGCTTGAATGTAGTGTTGCTGGAAGCCAATGACAGGGTTGGTGGAAGAACTTTCACTGTAAAGGTAATTATCTCCAAACCCATTTATATACACACATATACTGTACATATGCAGGGAAATTTCTAGAGTACTAGCAGGTGGGAAACTTCCTGATATTGTACCAGCAAGAGCAGGGAGAGACTGGCATGATGGTGGGGACACATTATTTCTGTGTTACCTGCAGGCTCTGAAGTTACCCATCTGGGAAGGATAATGTGATGAGCTAAGTTTCAAAATCATTTCCTGGGGAAAGACACTGTAGAAATCTCTATGAAAAAACCACCCATAAGCCAACCATGCTGTGCAATGCTTTGAGCTGAATCAGAACACAATCCATGAGGAGTGGCATAGGCTAGAGGAGTGTCAGGGTTGGCTGGGAATTAGAACCAGCACGTCTCCCTTCACTTTGCCTGCTGCTCTACCTTGACGTGGGAGATCCCTTCCTGCTCTGCTCATTGAAAAGTCTTGTCTGTTCTACTTCCTAGGACAGATTGGTTTTAAACTAGTCATTGTCAAGATGTCTGACTGAGCAAGAGCTGCACAGATGTCTGTGGCTCTGTCCTCTCTCAGCCTGTCAGGCACTTTTCTCGTGTTTAAGGCTGTAACATAACAGGCCAGCTAAGCTGCTTATGAACTCCTAACCTGAGATTCTCAGTAGTTACCACACCAGAACTCTACGAAATTATGTTTTCCATAGGAGGAGGAATCTTGGCCAAAATACTCTTGGAGTGTTTCATTTAAACAATTGCTCTGCTTGCTCTTTTAACTTGTGTGCTATTTACGAAGGGCTTATGGGTTTTTATTTTTTTTCCCCTTTTGTGTGTTGTGTGTGATAAACTAGAATAAGCAAGTTAAATATGTGGACCTTGGAGGAGCTTACGTGGGGCCAACACAGAATCGTCTCCTGCGGTTGTCTAAGGAGTTAGGAATAGAGACGTATAAAGTGAATGAAGTTGAGCACCTGATACACCATGTCAAGGTAAGATGCTCCCAAGCATGTTGCTGCAGACAGGCAAGGTGGAGTCATCTCCTTTCTCATTGTTTTCCCCTCATGCTACAGTGGAGTACACCTGTTTAAATATGCAGCGTCTGAGTTTGTTGGTGGAAAAAAATAGGTATGTTGGTAATGAAGAACTTGTACAAATTACTTTATGCACACACATTTACCTGGGTACCCTGAGAATGCATCCTGTTAGCTGATGCCTTGATTCAGGTCTGACCTGTTAGCTGAAAGCTCTCAAGAAACTTGATGGTTTATGAACAGTACAACAGTTACTTGTCTGTACAGGTCAGCTCTGATATACACTGCCCACAGTATCTGAAAGTCCCTTTCAGGAGTCCTAGATGTATCTTCAAGCAGGCTGAAAGCTTCTCAGGATGGCCTTCCTAAATCAGTGACAATTATTATCCAACTGAAAGAAACATGAGAGTTATGTCTGGTTTGGCTGAGGGGGAAACTTTCCACACAGAGTAGCGAAAGCTGCAATAGTAATTGCAAAAGGCTCTGGGAGTCAAACAGTCTTGTGGAGGCAGATCTGAACGATCTGTTCGTGATCTGAAACAGAACAGCTATGGCAAAGCTGTTAAAAAGCCCACGTATTCTCAGTAGTCATTATGCTTTCTCCAAAAGAGCATCCCTTCTCCTTTCCTGATATAGACCAGTGTTGCACTCCCACGGAAAGGAAACTTTCTGTGTTAGTCCTGAGAAAATGAACACTGAGTTTCATTGCATGCTTGGGAAAAGCTGTTGTGCAGTGACTACCAAAATACTTGTCAGTAGTTCGTGTTTGATCAAAAGTTAAAGAAAATTTGACAGATTTAAAAGCAGCAGTAGAGAAAAGATGTTCTGTCACGTTTTCCAACTTTTTTTCCACTCAGTTCTTATGAAAAAAGAAGTGTGTTCTCAATGTGATTTGCTACGGTGACTGCCCACAATTGCCACTTTTGTGGTAGAACTGGTGGGTGCACCCACACTGGTTTATTTCACGTGCTTCTGGCATTGTCCTCAAAGCCAAATTTTCTGCTTGTTCATGCCATTTGGCCTTCAAGTTTCAACAGCAGTAGGTGGTGATGCCATGAGGGAAACCCCAATGACAGAAGACAATTGACATGACTAGGCAGATGATCAGCTTTTCAGGACAACTCGCTGTCCTCACATGGTGGCATTCCAACATGCTGCAGGAGTCACTGAAGCCAAAGGTGAAGCTGACATGTGGGCCTGATTTATTGTCAGCAGCCAGTAAAGTGTGGCTGCTTGTTTGGCAAGCCAGACCCCATTTTCTTTTAGGATCTCTAGAAAACGGCCATGGGGGGAGATTGTTATTACTATGCTGATTGAAATAGCCTAGTGTTTTTCCAGTAGGCTTTTAGAGTGAGGAAAATGGAATGGCACAAGAGCAGAAGTTTGGGCTCTTGCCAGGGACAGTCTGTCTTTCCCTTGACCACAAGTGTCTTACTGTATGAATTGTCAGAGGTTGTGCATAGCCTTTTACCATCTTCCTTGGATACCTTTTAGCCCACGATGGAGAGTACTGGTGTGAGTTAAGGCTGTTGGCTTTCCTCCGTACCCAGCACTGTTAGGACTTGCTGGCATTCAGGGACATATCCCAGGCTGGCAGAGAGTGGTGTACCTTGGCTTTGCCTCTATGTTTGGCATAGAAGGGACTGTGAATTGGGAAGCTGAGGCATTAAGGCACAAGTCTAGGGAATCTACACAGTAGTATGACTTGTATCCAGAAATCCAGGTGTGAGGGAAGCCACTCTGTTGCTGGAGGCATTCAAGCCACCCAAGCCTGGAGATACAGGGTGCTTGCTGATTTGGTTAATGTCTGTGCCTATGCAAACAGATCCTGGAGAGCTGTGAGGGAGGCTGAGGGCCTGGGCTTGCTCCAGCACGCATGTGCCTGTGCTAAGCCGTACCAAGAGATGCTGATAGATGACGTGTTATGCCCTTTCATATGCCAAGGGGATGGAGCATCCTTGGTGGTTTGATGCACCTACATGGAGCCATGGAAAAAGCTTCCCTGCAAGGGATCCTTGGTGGTTCCTACTCCTTCCTGGGCTTGAAGCAGTGTCTGCCTCTTAGTTAGGTCAGGTTTCTTGTGGCCTTTCCCAATCAAGTGTCCAAAGTCTCCAAGGAGAGAGATCCCAAATGCTGGCTGAGATGCTCCCAAGTCATGCTAAGAATCTGCAGATTGAAACAGATTGTAGGCTCAACTGCCTCTAGGAGCTCCTGAGCAGAGGAGGGAGAGAAGTGTCTGCCAGAACTCCCTGGCAGCCATGCAGGAAGTAAAGAGAGGAGATCTTTCACAAGTTGTTAGCACCTCCTTTAAATCTCCTGATTTCATTCATTTTAAATCCTTTATTTCCTTTTTTGCTTCTGTGTTTATCCAACTGTGGGAAAGCATTAACCTAGTTGAAGAATTGCTCACAGTTAAATAATAGTCATATGAGCACTATATAATAGACATATGCACTGTTGTGTGACCTCTTGCATTTCATGTATCTGGAATAAATTCCTTACAGACCTTTCAGCCTTGTGGCTTGTCCAGGCTTTTCCCTGTGATGGGACAATGTTCTTGTGTGCTCCTTGAAATCTTAGCAGTGCTCTCCAGTCATAGCTTGCAAACAGGTTCCAAAACAGACTCTGTGAATTTGAATTCTCATGCTGACCTGAGCTTTTGGCTGTAGCCAAATATAATTGAGTCCTGGACCACAAAATTACCTGAACCCAGAGAGGCAATGAAACTTAAAGGTTTTAACTCTTCTACACCATCAGACATCACAGTGCATCTTGCAAAATCAGCTGCTGCTTTTTCTGCTTTTACATATACCCAAAGGCAAAATCAAGTCTTTCATAGTTAATTAAATTCATTTAGTAGCTTTTTAATACAAGTAATATATACAGCTTCTTTGTACTACAAAATGAAAAGAATGCATTTTGTTGATCTCTGGGTGGGTCTTTGCTAATTAGGCTTTACCAGCTTGATTGGGTTGTGTGTTTTTTCCCCCCTTTAATCTTTTTCAATGTCAGATTCTATTGTGAAATTATTTTTGCTCTCACTTATATTGTATATGATAACTTCACAGAAACTCAAAATTATGTTTCTTGCCCTACTTTTTTTTTTTCTTGTTAAGCAGCCTTTTTCATGGTCTTTCAAAAGAGATTAGTATGTTCTTTTCATTTGTGTAAATACTGGTTCATCAGTCTTAGTGAGAAAATTAGTATAGCTCTGCAAGTAGTATTTGGTAGGCAAATTGCAGCCTGAACACCACTGATTTTCAATAGCCTAACTGAAATTAGGTTCATAAATCCAGATTTAAGTAATGAAAGCAGAGCCATCTGAGAAGTCACCGTCTCCTAACAGTCCTCCCACTGGACTGGTAGGCAGATGTAAAATGCTTCTTAAAATAAGATAACTTTTCCTCATCTGCCCAAGAGGAGATTCAGGCTCTTACCTTTTATATGCAGATTTGCAGCTTTTGTTTGGTGGTGTTTATTTTCCTCACCAAAATGGTAGGGTTTTGTCTTTAAAAAAGCAGACTAAGGTGCATATAACCCAGGTAATTTTCACCTTTTCCACGTGACAGTGCCTGGAAAGAAGTGTGAATCCTGTCTGCAGCATGTCCTGAAGGTGAATATTTAATAGAATACACAGTACTTTTAACTAGGGCCCCAAATCTACACTAGTTTTACCAGGTAGCATACTGCATAGATTTGCAGAAAAAATTTTACAGCCCTCTTGGGTGTCCTTCATTTTCAGCACTATTGTGCTTATTAAAATGCAGTTTGCTGTGGTCTTGCTCATGAATAAAAAATACGATGGTCATGTTGTATTGGGATTTAATTAGCAGCTGGATAAGTGACTGCTGTATCTAAAGTTAGAAAAGTTAGTGTTTCTTCTGTGATATCCATGATATCACTGATGCTGAGCAATATGATTTATTTAAGCTTTTGACCTGCTTCTCTGCAAATCTAAGGGCAGTATCTCCTGGCATAGTCTGTAGTATAGAGCATAACAACTTAAATGGATTTTTGAATGACTAGATAAAAGTGCTTTCATTTTTCTTTGTACATCTTAATTAGAGTGCAGGCAGAGAATGAAAAGCCAGTGAGACTCTCAGTTGCTGTCAATTTAAGCAAGGTGAAATAGCCTCACATCTCTTTTTATTCCCTTTTTGCTGACAATTTGTGAGCAAGAACTTGAGGAATGGCAGAGTTACAGTGATGCTTTTCTGTTTCTCATTTTCCTTATCACAACTTTGCACTGTTCCTGTGCTTTCTATGAATAATGCTACTCAGATTCTAAGTTGAGAGAACAGGGTGTGTGTGAGGTACCAGTGCTGTGAATCAGCAGAGGGCACTACGTGCCAATAAACCTGTGTAGCTGTGAATTAACATGCAGAGTGATGCCTTGGTGAAGTGAGCATCAGTTACTCCAAGGTTTAGATGATTTAGCTCAGGGAATATCTGTGCTCACTCAGTGACGCAGAGAATGCACCACACAGTCTTGTTTCTTCCAAAGCAAGTTGACTATATTTATAAGATGTTTATACTGTGTTATAAAAAAATGCATGGATCATTGCCACCAGGGGCTTCAGTTCACACTACTGCATCTCACTCTGGAGCTGCCTGGGTACATAATGTTCAGGGGAGCATGAAGTTGTCTTGGATCTGCAAAAGCAGGCTGTCTCCTGAGATACCCCTCTGCATTGAGGTGCTGATATTTCCAGGCAGAGCATGTCCTTCCTCAGCTAATCATTCACTCATTGTCACCCTCATGGGAGAATGTTTGTGAGATCTGGTCCCTATACCCTCCTGAGTGCACGTAGAGAATCATAGAATTTTAGGGGGTGGAATGGACCTTAGAGATCATCTAGTCCCAAAACCCTGTCCTGGGCAGGGACACCTCCCACCAGAGCAGGTTGCTCAAGGCTCATCCAACCTGGCTGTGAACACTGCCAGGATTGGGGCAGCCACAGCCTCCCTGGGCAACCTGTGCTAGTGTCTCACCAGTGAGACAGCCCCAGTGCTGGGGATCTGATACTCACTTGCCATGCTTTGAGGTTTTACCCCCTGTACCAATCCATTCCTTATGTCAGCTATTTGACCTGAAACAGAGCTGATGTATGCAAAAAGCTTTTTTCTGTATCACTTCCATGGGTCTGGTGTAACTCAGCCAAACGTCGGTCAATGTGAAGAAGGAGATGGATGAGAAAGTCTGTTGGGGATTGTAATGTTTGTGACAAACACTGGATTTCTCATTTCCCTGTTGGTTTATTCCTGAGACAGCTGGGTTGCATGAGTTTCCTCCCTACAGTTTCAGCTTCTCAAGTGTGCTTTAGGCCATACTGCAGCAACAGCCTTTGTGAGCAGCAAGTGATCCATACACTAGCAGGTAGATCTCCAACTGCTGGTGCTGGTCTTCTGCTTTTGGAAGTTTTCTAACTGGCATTATGAAACAGTTGCTAAATTTATGTATATGCCTGTATGAAATTAAAAAGTGGTAAGAAATGCTTCTGAACGTTGTAGTACTGGTGTTGAAATACCATGTCAGATGATTGGAAGGTGTGCTTCTTATTGTTGTTTTTATACAGAACTGATTTAGGTATAAAAATATCAAAAAAGCAATGTTTTGTGCATTGTGGGGCATATTTTTCACCCGTGTCTTCTTATTCTTTGGAGATTATACAGCACCAGGAGGTATGGAGAATGCTATTTCCAGTGAAAGAAATAAGCCAATTTTACCCAAATATCAAAAAGGCTGTTGTGTTTGCAGAAGTAGGCTTGAAATCTTTGGGTTTTTTGGTAACTACTCAGAGCTATCTGTAGTCTTTCTTTCATGCTGCTATTTTAGTTTCTGTGTAGAGCTTAGTTTTGCAGTCTCATCTCAAACAAAATTCTGATTGATGGCTCCTGGAGTTTGGTTTGTGCAGGAAATAAGGATCAGGCCTTAGGAGATGCCTTCTGAGCCCTTGAAAGTAACTTTCACAGGATAGTCACTAACTTTGATGATTGGTTTTATTTTTCCAGGTTGAAGTTTGTTCTTGTTCGTATGAGACTTGTCACCCCAGATTTCTACACAAGACACATAGCCAAGATTTTCCTTTCAGCAGTTCAAATGCAGTGAAATAGAAGAATACTCAAACAAAAATATGATTTGTGTGTCTCTTAGCCGTGCACTCATGAGGAAGCACCACAGGGATTTCATAAGACTTGAGTTAGCTCAGAGGGGATCACTCAGTTTGGATTGCCTCTGGCAGAGCAGGAAGCTCAGAACAAAATCAATAATTGGAATAACCCATTCTGATGCTGTCCTGGTTTTCTGGAGCACAGCAGTATACTTGTTTCATAAACCTGAATTTGGGAAATAGCAGGTACTTGAAAACAAAGTGCTATGCTCTGTCTTTGGAATACCTGCATGGCATTTACACGAGTCAAGGATGGCTCCAGTGGTTAGAAGAAGGGATGATAAAACTGACTTGCTGCCATAGGAGCCAGTTAGAGAATTTTAGTGTGCCCCAAAAGGCTAAAAGGTAATTGCCAACATGGTTCATGTGTTGCCACCTGAGACAGGAGGGAACTCAGTCTGAGAGGTTTTGCTGCTCTTTCTTAGCCCTTTGGCAGCAGAGTATGAAGGTGCCTCAGTTCAATTTGATTTCATGTTAAAACATTCCATAATAATACCCAAATCTTCATATTGGGACCAAATACTTCTGATGAAACAAACTTGTTCAGTTCATCTCCATCTAAAGGGTTATGTTTTCTTGTTTTCAGGGGTTTTTTTTATCCCAATCCCAGTATTTTCATATGGCTGAGCACAAGAACTGTGGAAGTACACTTTTGTTCCATGCTGATGAAAAGTAAAAACAGCAAACAAAAACCCAAAACCCAGGCAACCCTTCATTTTTGGGGTAAATATGTGCTGTAATGTCCATTCATAAACTGGAAGTGTTAAGTTTTCAACCTTGGTGCCTCTGGCACTGGAGATCTACAAAACTTCGGATTGAAACTTTTAAAAATTGGATGTTTTGTCATTTTACAAACCATTGTTTCTCCTCACAAGCACTGCAAAATAAAATAGTTGTCTTGCAGCTACTTGTTCATATGTCTGTGTACTAAAGAATTCAAACCTTTCCTTCTCCCATTTTACTTTCTTCCTGACTTTCATTATCTTATCAATCTGATAAGATTTCCATTAGAGTCCTGTGTCCATAAAGATTTGGTGAAATAACAGTTTCTTCTTTGCTTTCTCTAACCTGTTCAGGGTTTTTTGTAAACTAGGTTTCTCTTATCCTTTTGATTTTTTTTTTTTGGCCTAACTGCTTTCTAAGTATCTTTCTTTTTGAATCAGAAGTCGTTAAAGTTATTAACCATAATTTTTCAAGGTTATATCTCATTTTATTATTCCACACCAAATTTTGAGTCTTTCAGGATCCCTTTGAGCCCTTTTACTGTCTCTTCTGGTGCTTGCAAACACCTGCAGATTTGAATAATGTGCTCACTGCCTTTTCTTTTACGGTATTAATAGAGGCTAAATTAAATCAAGCCTGACACTTCTTTGAGTAAGTGGTGTTTGGATACTTCTCCTCAGCAAGATGAAGTGTTGTTGTTGTTACCTGGTGCTAAATATTAAATCTTGGTGCAGTATGATTTTATTTTTTTAAGCCAGTGTAAATCCCTTTCTAGTGATAGATTGGTGTGGTACTGCATCAAATATCTATTAAAAGTTAGTACTTCCAGCAATTGATATTCAAATTGATTCAGTGCCTGCTTAAATACATAATTTAATATCAGTTTTGAAAAATCAGCTGTGGCACACAATATAGCTTTTATTATTATTTATTTTATGGACTCCACGATGCATGGTGAAAAATGAGAACCCACATCATGCTAATGAGCATTTCTTTGTGAATTTTTAAAACAATTAGGCTGCCATCCATATAGTCAGCCAGGGAAATCCCTTGTAACTAAAATAGCTCTACAAATTACCTGTTGTCTTCCACTCTTAATTAAGCTAAGCTTTCTGAGTATCTAGGAGTGGAGATATAGATATGTAAAATCTAACTATTCAATATCTAATGATGTCATTAGGACATTGGTATTGGTCACACTATTACACTCTGGAATTTATGGCCAGTGGTGTTGGATTGGAGGAATAAGTCCGTAATTTCTACATTTTCTGCAGGACTGTAATTTTTAGGTTAGCTGAAAATTTTTTTTTTTTCCAGGAAGGTCTCTCAACTATGATTTTAGTGTATACTAAAGCTTACCATGACTGCTTTTGTCTGATTTTTGAAAGAAAAAATCCCAAACTGCTAAATACAATTAACACTTCAGTCTTTTCATGAACATTTAGGAGGAAAAAAAAAGTAACATATCTATCTCTTCAGTAACAAACAAACAATTTTTCATGTCAGTTGAGCAATGCTGTTTTGTCTCATTTTTTAGTCTGATCTTATTGACTCTGCTGCAGGGTATTAGTTTTGTTGCCCAGAAGTGCCAAATGTAAAGCTTTGAAGATGAAGGCAGTGTCAGTTCTGCATGCATCTGATTCACCAGTTCAGCTGTGTATCACACTTCAGTTGCACGTGCAGAAATACAGGATCACAGAATGGATAAGGTTGAATGGCACCACTGGAGATCATCTTGGTCAACCTCTTGCTCAAGCAGGGCCACCTAGAGCTGGTTGCCCAGCACCATGTCCAGGTTACTTTTGAGTATCTCCAAGGATGGAAGATCCACAGCTTCTCTGGGCGGTCAGCACCAGTGTTTGGTCACCCTCACAGGGAAAAAGTATCTCTTGATGATCAGAAGGCATCTCCTGTCTTTTAGTTTGTGCCCATTGTCTTTTGTCCTTTGTGCACACCCAGACACGATCTGTTACATGCATTGATTAAGTTTGTCCTTTCTTAGTGTGAACCCTGAACCATTTGGTGCAGCTTCACACACATGGAAGCTATGATTGTGGTTGTGTTTAGATTTTATGATGTCTTTTCTTGTTTTTCATCTTGTAGGGTAAGTCTTACCCCTTTAAAGGTCCTTTCCCTCCTATGTGGAATCCATTGGCCTACCTGGACTACAACAACCTGTGGAGGACCATGGATGAGATGGGAAAGGAGGTATGGCATGAGGAATTGCAGCTGTCGCAGCTCAGGTTGTCTCCATGGGGGGGGCAGAGTGAAGGATGGAACCAGGATGCAAATATGCAAAGCTGCTCTAGCTTGAACAAACCTGGTGCTGGCAAGGCCAGCCGTGAGTTTTGGTATGCACTGAAGGCCATAGAACATCAGTGAGTGGCATCCTGGCAAGCTTTTCTCAGGCTGTGCTGCTGAGGCTGTCCTCAGTCATGCCTTCCTTTTTCTGGTTATGGGAATGTCAAGGTTTATGTGTGTGGTTGATTTTTAGCTCTTTGCCTGATGGTTTGGTAAGTAATATTTTAAGAGGCTTGTAGGCCTCAAACGTTTGCCTTTCTCTACCCTTAAATTCAGCTTGTCCATTCTAGTTTGTTACCAGCAGTATATGTTTTCCCTTGGCTGAGCTACAAGACTTTGAGAAGAGGTTGCTATTACATGCATAGGTAAATGTGAAGGATATGGAATTACCCAGATACATTTCTTAACTCTAAAATTATTCTCTATTTTTCAATCTAAAAAAAGGGAAAAATCTTAAGCAAAAAAAACACAACCTAGAAGCATTCTCTGTTAAGTTCACTTTATTACTTGCCAGAAATTTGCAGGTTGAATTACTGTGTAAAGACAAGATTGTTTGTGTTTCTTGTCTCTTTCTTATGTTACTCACTCATTTGCTGATAAATGCTTTTTTTAATGTCTCCTTAGATTCCCAGTGAAGCCCCATGGAAGGCTCCACATGCAGAAGAATGGGACAAAATGACTATGCAAGATTTCATAGACAAAATATGCTGGACCAAGTAAGGAACTTTTTAATAACAGTTTATGTTTATATACTTTAGAGCTCTAAATAAGCATTACTGCTTTCCAAACAGATATAACTACCACTAGAATATAGATATCACTACCACAGCCTTTTGAAAGAAGTGATATGAGAAAATCATAGAATGTTAAGGGGTCAGAATGGACCTTAAAGATCATCCAGCCCCAACCCCTGCCCTGGGCAGGGACATCTCCCACCAGAGCAGGATGCTCAAGGCTTTATCCCGCCTGGCATTGAACACTGCCAGGGTTGGGGCAGCCACAGCCTCCCTGGGCAAACTGTGCCAGTGTCTCAGCACCCTCACAGGAAACACCTTTTTCCTAATATTTAATCTGAATTTCCCCTGTTTCACTTTATACTCATTACTCCTTGTCCTATCACTATAGTTCCTAACCAAGAGTCCCTCTCCAGCTTCCCTGTAGCCCCTTTGGATACTGAAAGGCTGCTCTGAGGTCTCAACACAACCTGCTCTTCTCCAGACTGAACAGCCCCAACTCCCTTAGTCTGTTTTCATAGAGAAGGTATTCCAGTCCTCTTACCAGCTTCGTAGCCTCCTCTGGACTTGCTCCAACAGTTCCATGTCCTTCTTACATTGAGGGCACCAGAGCTGTGTGCAGTATTCCAGGTGGGATCTCACAAGAGCAGAGCAGAGGGGGAGAATCACCTCCTTTGACCTGTAGCAACACTCCTTTTGACACAGCCCAGGATTCTTGTAATAATGGACCATAACACCTGTCAGCACACTCCATAGCTTCTGTTATATTTTCCTAACTTTTGAGACTAAAATAGAGGTAAAAGTAAAATGCATTTGGTGAGGTTTACTTCTGAAGAGATGGGTAGTACCTTAATCTGTTATTTGCACTTTCCCACTCTTTGCTCTGTGTTTAGCCTTTTAAGAGAAAAATATTCTGGTTACAGCAGGTTTTTGAATCAAACTTTTTATGGAATAACACACATTTATTCTCTGCTGGACCAGGTGATTTAACCAAAGTGCTATAAAGGTAACATTTGTCTTGCAATAACACTAAATCACTTTAACACCTGTCATTCTCTTGTTTAGCTGTTGCACTATATACTGCTCAGGGAAACTGAAAATGCTTCCTGTTTTTATGTATACATCAAAGCAGTTTTTCTTCACTTGCCATTCAACTGCAGTTTGATTGTTTTTCTTCTCACTGAAGGAAAAAACAAACAAACAAAAAAAGCGCATTAACTCTGGCTGCTGTAAAGCAGATAGATTTCTACAGCACCCTCTTGGGAACTGCTGAGCACCCAACATGCAGCTGCCATGAGCCTGTGGCAGCTTGGTGCCAAAGCCTGCTAGTCCCCACTAAGGCTGGTGCTGTCACTGACTGTGGGATTTTTATGGCTTCATTCTGCCTCTAGAGAGCAACATCATCATTGTTGTTCGTGTTGATTATGGACCTGTCGGAGTGAGCCAAGAGGAGGGCACAGAGATGATCCCAGGGCTGGAGCTCCTCTCCTGTGAGGAAAGGCTGAGAGAGTTGGGGTTGTTCAGCCTGGAGAAGAGAAAGCTCTGGGGAGACCTGAGAGCAGTCTTTCAGTACCTAAAGTGACTTACAAGAGATCTGGAGGAGAATGTTACAAGGGCATGTAGTGATAAGACAAGGGGGTCATGGCTTCAAACTGAAAGAGGGTAGGGTTAGATTAGATATTAGGAAGAAATTTTTTACCATGAGGGTGGTGAGGCACAGGCACAAGTTTCCCAGAGAAGCTGTGGATGTCTCATCCCTGGAAGTGTTCAAGGCCAGGCTGGATGGAACTTTGAGGCAACCTAGTCTAGTGGAAGGTGTCCCTGCCCATGGCAGGAGGGTTAGAACTGGATGATATTTAAGGTCACTTTAAGGTCTTTAGCCAATTCTATGATTCTATGATTGTTAACAACCAGTAGACTCATGTCCAAAAATTTTGAATCTTCTGGTTGGTTTGCTTTAACAGGACTGACAGTTGCACAGAAACATACAGAAAGCCTTTCTCATTTGTATCATGGTCTATATTCAGTAAAACCAAACAGAAATGTGTGCTGCCAGTCCTGCTGGCTCTCTGAACCTCTGACTTGGCAAAAGACTCTACAAGTTAGCACAACACCATGCACTGGTAGTCATTCAATATCCAATAACTGATGTGACTACAGTCTTGTTTTTTAAACTCTGATGGAATGAGACTTGACATTTTACCTGAATATTGGCACAACATAAAGATGCTTTTCAGATTTTATATGTGCATCTCAGCTTGATTTGCTCAGTTTGTTCAAGATGTAGGTAACATGCCATAGTAACTTCCCACCCTGGAAGGTAATGATCCAGAAGGGTTATCTTCTACTGTTTTCTCTCATGTAATAGACTGTACAGATTTGCTTTTGGCTAGAGTTGTGTGCTGGAAATGTCCTGAGTGCTCTTGGTTGAAATCATACTGCCATTCTTAGGTAAAACATTGGGAGCTGAAAAGCAGTTACTTGAAAAATGTTGCATAAAAGGAATTGGTAATTTCTTACTTCAACTGAAATTAAGGACTCCTTTGCCCACAGTGAAAGAAGAGGTTGCTACAAGTCTCCTTCCTACTCAAGAACAATCTTGTCAGCATTATTCAGTTCTTAAATTAACCCACTTTCTTGTTTGTGTTGCAGAGCTGCCAAGAGTTTTGCAACTCTGTTTGTGAATGTGGATGTCACTTCTGAACCCCACGAGGTCTCTGCCCTTTGGTTTCTGTGGTATGTGAAGCAGTGTGGGGGCACAGCAAGGATCTTCTCAACCACCAACGGAGGACAGGTACTGTCAGCCATCCCCTTCTGTGACTCTTAACAGGCCCTGCTTTCACTTCATTCTTTTGCTTGTTTGTTTGAGTTCAGAGACCCAACTGAGATGTCCATTATTTCTGAGGCAGTGGCACACTGATAGCTGGTTTTAGTCATTTACACTTTCATCTGGATCTTGCAAAACTAGAGTTGAAAGATTTGTCCTGTGCTGAAAGCATTGCCCCAGGGAGCAGTAGATTTGTATCTGTTCCTGTCTCTGTCTTCTTTTTGGGCTCTGGTTAGAACATGCACTTTGCTTATCCACATGGAAAGAAGAAAATTTTACTTATGCTTATTTCTGTCATGAGGCTGAAGGAAGCTTTGCCACTGCAGAAGCACTTAAAGGAGATGGCACTGCCAGCTGCAAATTAATACTGAAAATGTAGCCCAGAGCTGTGTTCCTATGATGCAAGTTTCCAAGGATTCAAACTGTTAAGATTTAAAAATCAGCCTGAAGAAAATGAACACCCCTCCTTAAATACTGTATTGCTCTGAAATGTTTGCAGTCTGGTATGTCAGTGATGCCTCTGCATATGAAGAAAGTGAAAAACTGTTAATTGTCTTCTGCTTGAGAAGTGCAAATTGTACTAACTGTATTAGAAAGAGACATATTTTTAGAAATCCAAATTATTCAATGACAAATAAAAATGCATCTACATTAAAACATATTAAAATGCATAAATATGCATAGAGAAGAAACAACTGTAGATTGTAAATCTTTTTAAATATTATTTGAATTATGTACTGCAGCAGAGATTTTTGGTGTGAATCACATCACTTCTTATATCTTGTTATTTATTATGAAGATCAGGTTTCCTACTTCTACTCTACAGGATGCTGCAGGGATGAGTGAACTCAAAGAAAGGTTTAAAAGTTTAAGCACTCTTCAGAGGTCTTGCTGATTCACACAGGCCTGTGGAATCCATTTGGAGACCACATGATAAGGGATTTTCTCATGAGGTTACAGATTCTTCTGCTTTTGACTGGTGGTCAAATATGATCAGTATTTAAGGAGCTCACTGAAAGAGAAAGTAACATGGGTATGTTTCCAGGTGAGGCTGCCAAACCTGCCAAAAATGTTTTGATAACAATGGAAGAATAAGGTTCATTTTGAGTGCCAAGTGAAACGTTACTCATGATACACACTTGACAAGCTCTGCTCTGCTGAGCTGTTGTTTTCTGTGTTTCAGGAGAGGAAGTTTGTTGGGGGCTCTGGGCAGATCAGTGAGAGGATAATGGAGCGCCTGGGGGGTCGGGTGAAGCTGAGGAAACCAGTCATCCGCATCGACCAGTCGGGTGAAAACGTCGTGGTGGAAACCTTGGATCATGAATTATATGAGGTAATGAAACCTCTAGCAAGTCACCATTTGTGCTGGGATGGCTACAAAACCTTTAGCTTTTCCTTTTTTTGACTTCTCTAAAATCCTATACAAAAATCTAGCAGGTATTTAATGACTGTGGCAGAAAGTCACACTTTCTCATTGAGCTTTAACGTAATGCCTGAAAAACAAAGTGTATATTCAAGCTTTTCCTTTGCTAGCATTTCTCCTCTGTGTTCAGTTGCTTTCTGAATTAAAGGGTAATTGTAAGGTGAACACAAAAACGTAATTTAGTAATAAACTTTCCATGAAAAACATTGTAAGCTTTGCTTCCAAGTTGTAAGAGAGGAGTCCAGATGGAGGGGAGACCAGTGGACTCATGTGGCACAGTGCTTTCTTTTCAGCACTGGGGAAAGGGCAGCTGCCTTTGAACAGATGGCTGTTTATATAGTGCCTGTTTGTTATTTAATGAGCAAGGATTTTGTGAGGGTTTAGTTTTACAATTCTTATGCTAAATGCCAAAATTGCTTCACAAGATACACCTTGCAGCCTCCCCAGAGTCTGCCAAGACCACTGGAGCAATATACTTAGGTAGAAGTAGTGGAGAATGCATTTGGTTTTTGTATCATTTCTTCTCCAGGGCAAATATGTGATCAGTGCCATTCCCCCAGCTCTTGGTTTGAAGATTCATTTCAACCCACCTTTGCCCCCGATGAGAAACCAGCTCATCAACCGGATCCCCATGGGCTCAGTCATCAAGTGCATCGTGTACTACAAGGAAACTTTCTGGAGGAAGAAGGGTATTATATTGTAATCGAAAGGAATAGTCGTGACAGAGACAGGGAAGAGGGTACAAGGCAAGAGTAGACTTTTTGTTCAGAGGATGCTAAATTTTAGAAAGAGATTTCATATACTTCTGTGCCATTTTTGCCTTACCCTGTGTGAGAAACTTGAGAGATTGGTTGGGAAGAGAGAGTGGATGAGGCAAGAAGAAGAAGGAGGTAGTCATGAAGGGAGAAGTCATGCCTGTTGCTTATTGTCTTGGTTGTTCTTTGTTGAACTCTCCTTTTCCTTCAGTGGCACCTGGGTATGAGATGAGTCTCTCCCACTTGTATAGTAATGTAAAGGTCCAAGTGATATGTGATGAAAAGATTTTATCCCATCAGTTATCAGTCTGCAAAAATTTACAATTTACAATACAATACAAGAATGTATTTTCTTCAAATCCTTCATTTAAGAACAGTTGTGTTTTCAAAACAATGTACAAATAGCTCCTTCTGTGTCTGACATAAATGTTATACAACTGTAGTAAAGACACTTCAACATCTTCAGTGTCTGAGAACAATCTGTTTCTGTGCAATTAATAATTACCTTGCTAACCAGGGTGCAGAATAATTTCTTTTTTCATCATGAATTCAAGCATGCAAGATTCCTTTATTGGCTTTTTTTAAAAGATGCTGAGAAACATTTTTAATTGCCAGCACATCTCAGATTTAAACTTTCATTTATAGAGAGGATTTAGCACTTTTGTGGCTCAAGGCAGCACTACATTGCCTTGCATATCAGCAAGGGCCCTGTGTGCTAGTCTTTGTCACTTTATGGGGGTCACTTTACCCTTGTTTGGGTTTTGGTTTTTTGGCTTGAGTTTGTTTAGGTGGTTTTTTCTCTTTTCTTTTGTTTTCCTATCTCCCTGTATTAGAATCAGAGAGTGATAGAGATTGGGAGGGACCTCTGGATATCATCTAGTCCCATGCCTTGCTCAAAGTAGGGGGAATTTAGATCAGGTTGTTTAGGGCTTTTTCCAGTCATGTTCTGAGTATTTCCAAGGTCTTGGAAGCTTGTTCCTGTGTTTGGATAAATGGATCCTAACTTCTTTTGCACCTTGGCTTAACAGGGTATTGTGGTACGATGATCATTGAAGATGAGGATGCTGCAATTGGTTTAACACTTGATGATACGAAGCCTGATGGCAGCTTTCCTGCCATAATAGGGTAAGAGGCAAAGAAAGTGTCTACTTAATGCCCTTTTCTTTTGTCTTAGAGGCAACAATTGAAGTGGAAAACCTGCTACTCTTGAAGGGAAATACTTTAACATAGTGTATGGTGAATATATTCTGTGATATTTTTCTTTCAAAAAAGCTTTCTCTATGATTTCATTGCTAATTTAAAAAAATCTGTTTTTCACTTTTTTCTCACTTTTGCCTTTTTTCGTGTTGCAAAGTACAAACTTGGAGAAGAGAAAGAGAAGAAAGAGGGTGATTGCAGAAATGTAAAGTTTTCTCCAAGTATTCCAGTTCTTTAAGTGAAAATTTGTTTTCTAGAATTATATTTTGGTTTGTTCTGAGGGTTTTTTTTAACAGCCAGAGAGTATGATCTGTCTTAAAAGTTTTATTAAAAATCAATTTCCAGCTCAATCTTGAGCTTCACCTCTTGTTGCTGTATGCACCCATGGCTGTATGAAATTAAGGTAATCAGGAAACAGCTCATGCATGTATTCTAATATGAATCTCAGAGTGTTTTTTTCCCCACAGTGAGTCCTGCAAGCAGCAGACAGAGCAAACAGCATTATGCAAAGAGGTGAAATGGCTATTTTGAATAGAGACCCTAAAGCTATTACTATGAATCACAGCATCCCATCATAAGGTATTGGCATTTTGAAACAATGCAGGAAATGTAGTAGCATAATGGAAGTCAATTGTTTGTGGTCTTCCTACAGCTTCATTCTTGCTCGGAAGTGTAGAAGACTGACAGGTCTCACAAAAGAAGAAAGGTGAGTACAAACACTGGAGAGCTGTGATTTTGTTATAAATGACCAGCACAGGGAAAAAAATGCCCTGATTTGCTTTTATTTGCTGTCTGTAAGCTCATGACAATGGGTGGCCATGTCACTTTAAGGAAGAAGGCATCTTTGTTGGTTTTGGATGAAGGCCCCACAGAATTCCCCCAAACTGGCAGCAGGACTTTACCCTTTGGAAACTCTCTGGTCCTGGTTCTTATTTTCCCACAAGGCTGCTCTGCTTGTGTAGCTCTAGGTGTAAAGAGCTGCTCTAGGCTGCTGAACATGAAAGTCATGTAGATGTCCTGCTGCCCTCACTGGAAGGGGTCCAGGACCAGCCTCCTCCTGCCACTGCTGCCTCTCTGGCCTCCTGCAGGTGCACTGAGCTCTTTGAAAGCTTGTCAGGAGGGACAGATTTGGCCACTGTGTTTGATTTTTTAATTTTTATTTTTTTCTAATCACCATGAAGGGTCCTTTCAGTGTCTGTAACTTAGTGCAACCTTGACAGTGCTGTAGCTGCCACGAGCGAGACCTTAGCATCATGAGGGGGTCAGAAAGCTGCCTCCATCTCTCCACCCTCAGATATGGGGAAAAAATGTCCTTCAGGCACAGATGAAGGTCTTTTTACTGTCTTCTTGAAACCAATCTCAGCATGCAGTAGTGCTCTTTGGTTTGTTACTAAAATATAAATTACGAAGTAATGATTTTTCTTCCATCATGCTGATTCACAGTATCTGATCAAATTAATTCTACCAGTGGAGAGTGTGGATTATGAGGAGAGCTTTACTTTGATATGGAGAAAACACATTTGTTTTTAAAGCATGACAGAAGGAATACTGTGTCCAAGTAACCATTTTTACAGTAATAGCTAGTCTGACTGAAGAAGATGCAGTCTGTGGATAATGGGTCTAAATGGAGCTGTTAATGTCCCAGTCTTTTCAAATGACAGCCTGATACCACAGAGCACTTCTAATTTTGGCAGGAATGGACAAGCACTCAGGCTTTGAGATAGCCTCCCAGCAGGTGCCAAATGATAAAGACATGTAGGTATTCTGAAACCCAGTGTGCCCAGCATTTTAAGCCATCCTGAACACCAAATGCTGTCTTAAACTGTGTGTGAATACTCTCCATACAACTGAGCATTTGCAGGATTTGAGAACAGCTTCTGTGTGTGTGAAATGAAGGGCAGTCCTGGCTGTTTGCAAGGCATCATCCTTTCCCCTGGGCAGTAAAACCATTTGCACAATTATCTGACTCTGCTGCTGTCTACAGCCAAGTTTTAGACAAGAGGTTTGAACTCTTGTCTTTTGAGGAATAAAACTTTGTTTTGGTAAAGAATGGTTATGAAACATGCCCAGGTTGGTACCTACTGGTACCATGCATAACATTTCTCTTATTCATACCGATGGCAATTTCACAGCTGAGTCCAAAGCCAAGAAATAAGGATTTTACTCACTGCATATTCCATATGGTCCATACTAGCATTAACTATAAATAAGAATTTATATAAACTGTTCTAGGACAAAAAGTACAGATCTTGCTGAGAGTACAGCAGCAAAGATTGCTCTTATTACAGGGAATGTCCTCAGTGATTGATTTCTGCTGGTACAATTCAATCCTGTAGAAACTGCTGGGTTGTTTGTTTGGTTGATTTTGTTTTGGTTGTGGGTTTTTTGTTTGGTTTTATTTATGTTGGAGGGGGTTTTTTGTTGGTTTGGGTTTTTTTCCTGTCAAATAGTACCTTATTATTGATGAATAGTTCCTTCCAAGGTTGACATTTCTTAAGAGTCCAAAGATGTCTTTGACCTGAAGCTTAATATTTCCTTTTGCACAGCTACTTAAACTAACTTTGTCTGTATTTGCAATGTACTCAGCAAACAGCTGTGAACTTGCACCTTCTTGGAGCCCTTCAGTTGGCCACAAGTGAGAATTCCTACCAGCCTCTGGTTTGCCTTTTCCAGGCTCCCTGGAGGGTGGAAAAAGGACAGGGCACAGGCAGATCTAGAGGGGTCCTTCTCATCCCTGTCATGGTGATGGGAGGAGCAGAGCCTGATAGGTCCCAAGGTGATAACTCAGTTTCCTGAGGAGCCCCTTGGTGTTACTGCCCTGCCCTGAAAGCAGGAGCTGGTGGACATTTGTGAGGCAGATCTCAGCAGAGACTTTGCTGGATCCTGCTGTAAAAATGGCTTTGTTGTGTTCAGACACTGAGTAGGTGCTGGTGGTCTGCATGGTGGTCACCTCACTTAGGGAGGATGTGATCTGTTTTGTTATGGCTGTTGCTGGATTCATGTCACCCTGTGACTGCAGAGGGATGTTCATACATAGCTCCTCAGTTCTCTGAGCCCTTCTGACCAGACACTGCTTCTGGAGGAGGCTGTCCCTTGTCTTCTGCCCCAGGACAAGAGGAAGGGGCTGCTTTCTTCCCCTCTGTTGCTGCTGGACTTGACACCTGCCAGCAGTAAAATCACCCCAGGGCCACAGCTCTTCCTGAACTGTGGCAACTTTCACTTTCTTGCTCAAGCTCCAGCCTACACAGGAAATTTTCTTTAAGGCCCTTCAAATGGTCCTGTTTCTCCTCATCTCCTGTCTGTAGCTTTCTTTGGGTTCAGCTTCTCATGGGTGTAGCTGAGCTCCTGTATAGCTGGCTTGCTTCATACAGCAGTTATATATGGTTTCCTCATATACTTTTCTAGCTGCAAGTGTTGCCCATAGAGTTACAGAGCTGGGATTCTTGCATTTCTCTGCCCAGCATGGCTTTCTGTGGAGCACTAGATTTGCTTCCAGAAGCAAATGTCATTCCAGTGCTGTGTTTGCATGTTTGTATTTCATAATTGTTAAGTATTACTTTATCTTGATCTTCTTGCTTTTGGGAATTGGTGCGACGTGGCTAACAGTGAGACCCAAAAGCTTGTAGGAACAAACTTAATTGCACTTGGTGTTTGCTATGGAATGAAGTATATTCATGGATTTATAGACTCATAAACTAAAACAGGAGGCTATTTTATATACACAGAAATAAAGTACTGATTCCCTGAGAGCCACAGGATATCGATAACTGCATCTTTGTAGGAACAAACCATAAGTTAGACTATGTGCCAAGACAAAAAAAAAGTGCAATGTCTTGCTACTTTCTTTCCTGACAGCCTGGAGAACATTTGGATAATGTATGGATTTGGGCTTCTAGAGTTATCTTAAGGGAACAGCTTGCATAACTGCTGGTAGAACCAGCATCTGTGCAGCACAGGAGTGTGAGTTATTTCTGCTGATGCAAGGACTGACCAATTAGGATAGATCCCAAAAAGCTGAAACCTCAAGTTCATGCATATATAATAGTTGTTCTCTTGAAACCAGGGTATGTTCAAGGTGGTTTGTTTTGTCTTTCCTCACACTGAAGTTTTCTGTTGCTTTTCTCTTGCAGGAAGATGAGGCTGTGTGAGCTCTATGCAAAGGTTCTGGGATCAGAGGAAGCTTTACATGTAAGCACAAAATCTAAACCACGGTGTCTCTGGAAAAGGTACTTTTGGAAAAGGTACCTGCTATGAGAACACTTGCTGCCCTCTGTAGAGGAGTGGAGAGAAGATTATGGCAAGTTGTGTTTGACAGTAAGGATGAGAATGAGTTTATAAAACATGGCAAGACTTATATGCTTTTGTCAGCTTCATGGGTGGCATTCTCAGAGCTTACCACCATACATCTCAACTGTTCTCAGATGTGACAGACTTGCTGTTCCCTGTTAATGTTGTCTTCTCTTTTACTAGTTGTTAAGATTCATTGGTGTGTGTGTTGGGTTGTTTTTCTTTTGCTTTTCCCTTGCCTTCTCTTCCCTGCAATGGTAAATGACTGTGAGGATTTGTGTGATCTCAGATTATGTGATTAATGCTATTTATCCTTTAAGGCCAAATTTAAACAAGTTAATTATTGTAGGCACCAATCTGGAGAACACATCATTTTCAGCACAATGATATTTTATGCAGAGCCATGCAAGTTCCACACTTTTCATTTTTAACAGTACATATTTGTATCTGGTGTACGTTTTACAAATATTAACATCTGTGTACACCAGAGGCTAATTTTGCTTTACATGGCTCAAAGCATAAATTCGTGCACAAAGCATAAATTTACGTTGACAGATTAAGAGGATTATATTCTACAGTGGCCAAATTAGCTAGTTTTTTTAGACACTGCTAGCTATTTAAAAAAAAAAAAAAAGGCTTATTGTGTTGGATTCATGTTGCATTAAGAGACTTGTTAAATATGCTCATCTTGTCAGACGTTGACATGAAACAAATGATAAGCCCTTCTCTGCTCTCTCCTCAGTTCTGTTATTAGCTTCCTTGGGATTTTGTCCTTTCCTTGAGTGAATTAATCTCTGTTTTCCAGCCAGTGCATTATGAAGAGAAGAACTGGTGTGAAGAGCAGTATTCTGGGGGCTGCTACACAGCCTACTTCCCACCAGGCATAATGACTCAGTATGGAAGGTACAGTGTCTATTTATAGTGGGCTTCAGAATAGTCAGATAAGACCAAGTTAATAAATATCCTCAGAAAGGGTCATAAATCCTCTGTCACTGTTCACTTTATGCCTTTCAGACCAGTGGGGAATATTTTAAGCAGATATTATAAACTTCCACTTGTCTCGGTTGGGCTTTATGATGGATGAGTTCAGTATCTTTAGGGGTTTTTATTCACTCTTGTTATTTGGTGAGTAGAGCTGAGAAGGTTCCAGGAAGGGAGTTGAGAAGCTTTCACAGTCTGTTTACAAAACTGGCTTTGGGTATTTGAGATCGATGTCAGTGTTTCCAGCACTTCTTTAGTTGGTGTTTTATAAATACTGGCAGGGAATTAATTCTTGCCAACGCTGACAGTAATGAATGATTTCCTTGGACTGTTCCTTTCCTTTTCACAGTCAAGGCTTAATATAGTAATCAATGTGCCATTGTACACAGTCCTCTCCAACTTTTACATGAAGATATGATTTGCCAAGAAGAAAAAGACTGACTGGTCAGACTGATGATTTGATTCAGATCCATAGGGTTTAATGTGGTGGGTGGAATAGCCCTACTCTAAGTTTTTACAATTTAAAAGAACTTAGAGCAATAAAGCAGGTGTAATGAAGAGCTTTAGTATTAAATTTAGTATTTAAATTTAGTATTTAATGAAGAGGCCTTTATATTTAAAGTGATTTTAATGATAATGATTGCAAATTCTGTCAAAAATAGAGCTAAACCAATCCTTTTTCTTGATTTATTTGCTTATTGCTTTAGATATTGTGGGTATGTACTTCAGAATGCTACACCATGCCAGTAATGCCTAGCATTGGTATTTATGACACTGGCTAAAATCATGAGCTAGAGTAAGCCTCATCTCAAAACAATTGTGTTTTACACCTATAAGCAGTGTAAATGTTCAGAAAATGTGAACAGTGGTGTCTTTACTGTAAGAAATTAAATGTAACTCGCCCAGTGTTGCTATATTTAAGTGCTTGCTGTTATTTAAAACACTTTTCTAACATTAACCCAAGGATTTCAATTCTGTCCTGATATGCCTGGTGTGACTTCCTCCTTGTCCCTCTCCAGGATCATTCGCCAGCCTGTTGGCAGGATCTATTTTGCTGGCACAGAGACAGCCACAGAGTGGAGTGGATACATGGAAGGAGCAGTCCAGGCTGGAGAAAGAGCAGCCAGAGAGGTACAGACACAAGCCCAAATCAGGGGAAACTCAAATATCCTATAGAAAATGAAAGATCTTGTGGCTGGAGGTGAAATGGGAGCCAAGTGTTGACAGCTTCAGGTGTTCTAAATCTTGATGCAAGTCCCTGCGAAGGGAATATGCTCCAAAAAGGATAAAGGATTTACATTTAGATTTGGAATACTAGGAAGGGTTCCCTTTCAGCAAACTCTTCTGTTTCCAGAAATTAAATCCTTTCTTCTTTTACAGAAATCCTCATTTCTCCCCTAGTCATTTTTTTTTCTCCCAAATGGGCACTCTGTTAGTCATCATACTGAGAGATCATAGCCATCAGAATATAGGGACAGCTCAGTTCTGCAGCTCTGCACACCAAGCCAGTCCTTCCCTCAACTGCTTCAAACATTACCATTGAGACAGCCTTAACATTAAGTCATTAAATAAGGACTTTGATATTTTGCTTCTGATAAAGTGCCAATTCCTCAAGTATTTTCAGGAATATTACAGTTTATGGAGCAGAAAAAGAAATTTCATTGCTGTTTTATGAGGTGAAAGGAACCTAGTGGCTAAAATCTACAGTTGTGTAACAGAAATTGCCCTGGAAGGCATCTGGAGAGTTTGTCTAGCACATACTCCTGCCCCAAAAGACAGGGATCAGCTGCTCATAAACTGTCCCATTTGAGAAAGTTATTCCTAACCTGCTCCCTGAAAACCTCCAGAGGCAGAACCTCATGACCTCTCTAAAGTAATTACAGCAGAGCCTCCAAAAGCCTCTGCAGAGAAGTTGACAAGTATTCTTGGCTGAAAAATTCTGATGTTTTCCTTTCTTTTACTTGATGAAAGGAAAATATGTTTAAAATCTAGTGCAAGGGTGTTTGTCACTCTCCTGCATTGAAGAGCTGATGGGATCCATGAATCTTGTCTACAGTAAAAGCCCATTGTAAAATGTTCAATCTCAAGTCTACAGGTGCCTGGAGTAGGAAAAGCATTAATATCACCACCTCCATTTCGTCTTACTATAGAAGAAGCTAATCTTGCTGTCTCTCCTGACTATCATTTCAAATAACTTTGCTACCCTACTGTTCTTTGGCACTTTGAATAGCAATTTTTCCATTGCAAAGGTTTTCTTTTTTAGTTTTGCTTTTCTCTGGCTGAAAGTAGGGGTCTGTCATCACTCTCAGGATTCTGTGCTTCTTCCTACATCATGGTAAAATTCACAAAACAAGCTACTCCTGGCTATGTAGCTTGCCCATGCAGGAGCTGCTGTGTGCATGCCTCACTTTGCCATGAGTGTCTGCTTAACTCTTAGAAACAGTAAATAAAAATCTCTTCATGCTTAATTAATCCATGCAAGATACTGGAATTTGACCAGTCCCACTGGAACAGGGTAATGTGATGATGACTAAGTTCCACTAGGAGGAATCTCTTCTTAAATATCAGCCTCTCCAGAAATGAGTTATAAAAGTTGGAGTTTGCTTCTAGAATTGGAATACACTGTGATTGATGTGCTCATTTGTTATCTTCATCGTGCCATTTTAAAACAAAAATTGAAGGCAGCTTTTTTTTCCCTTTTGGAGAATGAATGGTACTTACTGAGAATGTTACTTGTTTCCAGATACTGTTTGCAATGAGGAAAATCCCAGACAGTGAAATTTGGAAGCCAGAACCTGAATCAATTGTAAGTATTTATGTGGATTAAATGGACTGGGGTTTTTTTTTCCTGCTGTTTTGCTGATGAGATAAAATTTCATTGGCTGTTTTTATGTAAGTTCACTAAATCAAAACCACAATAAACTTTCCCTTACTTGCCAAAACTGCCCTTTCCTAAACAGGAACATGATAAAATCTCAGAAAGGACTCCCGTCTGACAGTTCTGTAATGCAGGATTGGAAAGAACTTCATTTTTTAACTGGACTATGAATCCTTTCCCATATGCCTGTTCTTCTTCCCTTCAGCCGAGCAGAAAAGTTTGATAGACTCCTTCTTGATAACATTTAACTGCTTCAACCCAGTTCTGTGGCAAGAATCTCTTGATTTATATCCTTCCTGTCACAGTGGAGATGTTGTGTTGATAACGGATGTTCTCCCCACAGGATGTGCCAGCTTTGCCCATCACTACAACCTTCTGGGAGAGGAACTTGCCATCTGTGCCAGGACTGTTAAAGCTGATTGGGTTTTCCACTTTCTTCACCTCTGTGGCTGCAGCTGGGTTATTTGCCTACAAAAAAGGACTTCTAGTTCGAAACTGAGAAAAGGTGCCAACTCAGTGCCTCAAGCTTGAGGGATTTTTCTTTTATTCTGAGGTTCTTTGGCATGTACCTCCCTGTCTCCAAAATGAGATCAGGAACGGGGAAGAGGTGAAAACAGTAGAGAAAAGAGGCTGGAGGAGAGGCATAAAGAAAGGGGATCCATATTGAAAAAGAGCCCCTTGAATCCAGGCCTACTTTTCTAGAGTAACTTTTTTGTCATTGAATTTCTGGGATACCCTGCTAAGCATTGTCACCTTGAGGTTTTTATCCAGATCTCAGAACAGAAGTGACAACATACCTCTCTAAAGCCTATTCTGATGAGATTTCCAGTCGTTTTTACACTTATCTCTGAACCAGACCCTGAATTCCGAGTCTTCACAGGCTCCAGTAGTAAACAAAGGATTTCTGCCTTTCTGTGTGGTAGGCTGAGAAAAGAAATCCATAGCTTGAAGGATAATTAGACAGTTCATGCAAATTGCTGGTAAGATTCTTTTTAGTGTTTTTAATTTTCACCCAGATGTCCAGAGCCCAGGCCTGCAGCACCTAATTTATCCACCTGAACTATCCAAGTGTGGCCATAGGATGTTGGCATTTCCAGTGAGTCAAAGGACAGTGGTTCAGGCTCCCCAGCTGTGTTCACAACTGCCTGGAACAGCAGAGCTCATGTGTCCTAGTTGAGTCTGTCCCTGTGAGGGATCAGATCTTCTCTGCCTAGAGCTGATGGTATGGAGATCAGGCTGTTGGACCTGAGTGTGAATGGTGAACCTCGTGCTGATGCACAGACACAGCCTTGCAAACTTTTTTTCACCCTGTCTGACATCTCTCCAAGGGCCTCCTTTAGCTTCCTAAGGTGCTGCAGGATAGCAAGAGCCTAATTAACCTCTGCCTACCCCGTGAGGTTGTCAAGCCATCCATAAAAAAACACTCTTTTGCATACTTTTTTCTTAGCTCCTTCCTTTCTTTCAGCTACATAAATTTATGCTTCCAACGCCTTGAGGCTATCAACTTCCTGATGGGGCACAATGGGCTTGAAAATGTAGTGCTGGCATTAAAAAATAAAAAAAACCAAAACACAATTTCTCTGCCCCCCAATGCTTACTTCATCCTGAGCAAACTTTGCTGATTCAGAGCTTTGGTCTCTTCTAACACCCATATTGATGGGATTAGCACTTCCACTTCTGCCTGCTGTGCTGTGTTGTAGTGGCTGTGTACTTTTGGTAACTAATCAAGGATCTAAATGATAGAGAGATCAAAGAGAACCATGGATATGAGAGTCACATGCAAGTGCTTCTACTATTCCTAGCTTGGTACCTTTCAAACAGTGTGAAGAAAGAGAGAAGCAATAAAGCAGGTGGGGTGCAGGGTGGGGGTAGTAAAAAAACCCAAGCACCCAAAGCTTAGTGCCTGTGTGCCAGTGTGTTCCTACCTCGTTCTAGGAATCTCTGCTGTGTTACATCTGCACAACACAAAGCAGGAACAAACAGGTGGAACTGAGAACAGGATCTGCTGCACATGAGGTTTGAGATGTCTGGAATTTTTCAGAGCCTGTTTGCTGCACTTCTGCCTTCAACCACTGCCAATTTACATGTAAAATAAAATTACATTGCAGTAAAAAGCCATGGAGGGAAGTATAATAATAACTTCAGCAACTAGTGTGAGCAGACGGTAGAGGAACTTCATCACCAGTCTCAGCAGACTTTTTGGGCTAGCATCTGATCTTACTTGTGTAGAGTAATACTTCCTTCTCCAAAGAGTCCCATGGAAATTTACTGAACTACTTCGAAAGCTGTAATATTTGGGAGCAGCACATTGGTTTCTGGCCCACAGGTTTCATTCTTTTGAACTTGATGTGCCAGTTAAACATCATCTCGTAGCAGCAGCTTGGATTTTATCACAAATGACTATCCTCATAACAGCCTTTTAAAATGCATAGGGGAACTTTTCAGGCATAAAGATCTTTAAGTCAGAAGAAGAGTGCAGGAGTGTACATATGGCCTTGCTCATTGTATCACAGAGTTCTAATTTGCTGGGACATTTGCTTACCACAGAGTGCATCTACATGGCTTTCTCTCTCTGTGATTTATTTACTAAATGAATTAGGAACCAAGAGCTGAATGGGAAGTTCAGAGCTTTTGCAACTCACCCAATTCTCAGGCCAGAAATAAACAAAGGAACCTAAATTTGGGAAGACATTTTTAAAGACTTGGCCCCAATATTTCTAAGTGCTAGACAGTGAATACACACTTAACATATAAAGAACTGCTGCATTTGCAGATTATTTCTTTGCCAAAACTGTTTGGAATTCGGGTTCTGCTCCTGCCCTAGAAATACTCTGCAGTTCTCTAAAGGGGAGCAGAAACTAATGAGGATAAATTGGTTTTATTCACATCCGAAATGTCTGTCTCTCTTTTTTGCTCCTGAATCTGCAGAGCTTTTTCCTAGTCTAAAAAGAAAATGTGTGCCACAGAGGCAGAAATTCCAAGGAAAAACAGAAGCTAGGTAGTTAGAACTGAACTGAATCATAACCTAAGCTTTAAATGAGATTTTTTTTTAATAATAAAAAAAGAAGTTTCTATACTTATAAATCTTCCTTATTCTTAGTTTCAAAGCGAAACAAAAATGGAAAAGAACAAAACCCCACAAAGCATTTCTCATGTTATTCTGCCACAGCTAAAAGTAGGTGGGGTTTGAAATCTCCAACTAAATTTGGATTCCCTGCGATTTCTAGCCAAATCTGACTGGAGCTGGGAGGTCTGCATGGGAACATCTGTATCAGCAATCTAAAGTCTCTGTCTTCTTCCCTGCAGGCTGCCAAAGCATTAGGGATGCTCTCTTTGTCTTTACAGCCATGCCTTGCTATGGTTGTGCTGTGGAACTTACCACCACTATGGGACTAAAAAAAAAAAAGGATTTGCTGCTGTTTTCTCAACATTTTCCACATAAAAGGAATATGTGGCACTTTGTGTACATGGATGCCAGCGAGATGAGTGAATTGACACACGTAGGTAGAGAATCAAGCTGCTCCTCCATGGGTAGAGGGAACTGTTAGCACTGGCTTACATTTTTAAATTAAAATTCCTGCCAACCCTTCAAAGAGAGAAATGAAGTCTGGTTTAACAGGGAACCAGTCATGCTTCATTCTTGATTTATTAACATGTTTGATGAGACAACTGTTAGCATGAAAGTTCCAGCAGTTTACCAGCTTTGTAAAATGTACTATAGGAACAACCATGGAAATAATTGTATTTGTCTCTTACGAACTGAATTGTGTTACTAAGCATATTTTGTAATGCTTTAAGAGTTTGCAAAAAAAAAAAAAAAAAGAGAAGAAACTTACTTTCTCCTACACTGTTCTGATAGCAACTGTATATTGCAAAGGATGTCAGGTCATGGCATGAAAGTCTGTGTCAACCAAAGGACTTGAAGCTAATTGTATAAACTACTCAACAACACCAAGGATGTGAGCAATCTGAGGCAGCAGCCCCTTGTCTTTCCTTTAACTAGTGCATTTTTTTCTCAGTGCAGAGCTTGTTTCTAAATAGCACATCTGCTGTCAATACAAACCCAACTAAGTACATGTCTTATCATTGCCCATCACTGGAAGCCAAGGCCTGTGTGAGAAGCTCTGGGACTTCTGTTAAAGGAACCTTTGTGTGTCCCCACTGGGACTGCTGTTTCACTGAGATAGACTTTACAGATGCACAGAAATGTTAAGATTTTTTTTTCTCTGTGTTGAGACATGAAAAATTATTTTTAAGGGACAAAGAATTTTATGTCCTCCAGAAGTACTTGGATGCCAAAGGGAGCCAGGATTAAATAAGAACAGATCTGCCACTGCTCTCAGGCAAGAAGCAAACCCACTTAAACCACAGATTACAAATGCTCACAAATAAACCTGACCTGTGTTTAAATGAACTGACATTCCCTCTCCCATCTTCACCACCTTACGATCACCTTGATCTTGCTTCTGTTGAAGAACAGATTGTAAAAATGGGACAGCTAAAGCAAGTCTTGCTTTCAAAGTGTCTACAGTCAAATTGTTTAGGCGTTGTCATAGACTGCAGCTTACAGCATGTCTCCTGTGGTCATGTGCAGGTCAGTGCTCAGTGATGCCTGCCTCTGTGTTTTGGAAAAAAAAAAGAGTGACTTCACTTTGCAGGAATATATATGCTGTGTGTGTGATGAATTTGTGCCTTTTATAACTGTAGCATTTTCTAAAGTGCCTCTGTGGTGACTGTCTCCCTTGGTTTCCTTCTTCAGCTCCCTTTTCAATAGGCTCTGCAGATATTTTTATCTGACAGCTGTGAACTTTTTTTAACCTTAATTAGAATCAATAAATATTGTCATGTCACATGTATTGTTTGAGGGTTTTCTTTCATGGAAGCCCCTTTTGACTCGGTTGTGATGGTAGGTATTACTTACACAACATTTTTCATTTGATACTGAAGCCAGAGAGGTACCTTTGTCTTTTCTCTGTAAAGAAAAAGGAGAGAAGGATGAAAAGCTCAAACAACCCCCTAAAAGCACCAAAAGCTGCTCCAACCCCTCAAAAAACCCCAGATACCAAACCCCCACATTTGATACTAATATAGATGGCCAATTGTCTTACAGTTAAGAATTAGTTTTTATTGCTGTGGAGGAGTTTGGAGTGTGTTCATCATGAGCATACACCTCTCTTGGCACCTTGTTTGCCAGAACACATATGGGCAGGGACAGGTTTTATAGCTGCTCTTAAGAGTCCAGGGCAGATGGTGTGAGGCTGAAACTGAACGTGGGAAGAAACAGACCTTATACCAAATACTCTGTGGTGTAAATGTAAAACCCCTGGAAGAAAAAAGAGACAAAAATCACTGGCTTCATTTCACCCACCAGCTCAGTGCCAGTACTAGAGACATAATGTAACGGAAGAACAAATTTGGTCCTGGGATGGGACCTGTGCTTCCCAGAAACTAGACCTGGAATACTGGAAAAAATGTAACCATCCATGTGAAAAACATCAAAAGCATGGAGAGCTCTTTGTAGAGGCTTAACTTTCAGTATTACAAGTTGTAAAGGAGCACAAATACCGTGAAAGCAAATACCCTCAACTAATCCTTTGCACGCTCTGTAAAGCATCTGTCCCCTAAGAAACGTGTCAGAACCAGCAATGCATTTCACAGCCCTCAAAGCAGCTCACGAGTGGTTATGACTCTAAAACATTGCTGTGTTGGGTCAGATTTGACCTACCTCTTTAACCCTTTGTTCAGACTTACCCTGTAGCATCCCAGAGGAGGTAACTGAAATGGCATTATTACTAATTTATTTCTTTACAAAGCTTTCAGTATGCATGTCAAAGAGACTATGTCAGTCAAGAGGTACTTCATTATTTCCAGCATTATTTCCAGCAGTCCAGCACACAGAAAAGTAATGCAGACAGATTAATACAGGAGAAATCCATTTTGTTTAACATCTATAAAAGATACAAATATGATTTCCCAAGAAACCAATTAGAAATCCCACTCATTGTTTAGAAGTGTTTGCAAATTATTTGGCTAAATCATGCAAAACTCACTGCTAGTATGAGACCCGAGGATCATTTTTTTCCTCTTGTCTTGTGTAATTATACCAATTGCTCATCTGGAGCAAATCCCAAAATGCTTGAGGGACTGATGAACTTTGCCTTCTGGCTCAAGGCAGGCTAAATTCCCCCTGGGCCTGTGAAATTGCCTCAGAAAAAAAAAAAAGCATCCAAGAATGAAAGGCAAAATTTGCTTCAGATTGTAGAACCAAGATACAGTTTGGTATCTACTGGAAAGAAGACACAGTTCTTCTCTGGCTGATCCTGCTCTGTAGGGTGAGTGGGGAGGGATGGGCTCCTCACCTGGTGTCTCAACCCATGCAGGTACTGTAGGACTCCTATGAGCACATCCTTCTCTCTCACTTTCCACATAGGAGGATACCTAAGTGAATGAGGTTTCTAAATTCAGTGTCTCTTCAGCCTTCTCATAAGCCTCCTTTATGTACTGGGAGGCTGCTACAAGGTCTCCCCAGAGCTTCCTCTTCTCCAGGCTGAAAAACCCCAACTCTCTCAGCCTATGTGCATGGGAGAGTTGGCCAACTCTCTGATCACCTTTGCTCCCTCCTCTGGGCCTGCTCCAAAAGGTATGTCTTTCCTATAAGCTCTCAAAATAGCTGTGAAACACAGGCTAAGGGTCTCATCCACTGTCTTTACAATTTGGCTCGTCCCAGTTCTCCATTCTTCCTGGCATTGCTGAAAGAGGCAAAAAAAGTTGTTTGAGTTTTTACACAGGTCAAAGCCAGTCTCACTCTGTTTTGACAGAATGGGAGAAATAGGTTTTCTAATTTAGAAGCAAATTTGCTTTCATCCAGGGTTGTTTGGTTTTTTTTGCTATATGCACAGTGGATTTGCTGTTAGCAATTTTTATAATCCTTCCTTAGCAAAATGGCCCTAACAAGATAATTCATATCCACACAGCTCCATTTTCTCTGGTATCTACAGCCTCTCTAGATTCCCACTATCCCTGCAATTTTAAGTGGGGAAAAAGAGCCTAATCCAAATCTAAGTGATCCATTCATTTGACCTGCAGCACAAAGCAAACACAGCCCAGTCTCACCTGCCCAAGGGCATAATGTCATTGAACATCAGTAGTAACTTGGAGTGGGACTGTCATTGAGTGCCATTTCCCTGTGGCAGCAGAGTCTTGAAGAAGCTCTTGAGGAAGTGGTACCCAGCAGAAACACCAGCCTTTGGCTGACTGGATTTGTCAAGTGGCTCAGTTCACTCCTGCACCACCATCTAATGGGATTCAACACTGCACTCGACTATGCTCTGGTGCTTGGATGGGAAGGAAGGCAGAAAAGGAGACATTAATAATGCACTGAGGCATCCTTGTCAGATCTCAGGCTGTTTGCTCCCAATTTGCATATGCTCCAAGTTGTAAGAGAACACTTTGCACAGCAGTGTTGCATTTAGTAGAAATTACATTATAATTTCAGATGTGGAAACTTGTATTCCAGGTCTGAGGCAATGAGATGTCCCATTGGGCTGTGCAGTCATTATCTCAAACAATTGAAATGCATGCTTGCACTTCATCAAAATCAAGGAAAGATGTTACTCCAGCCTCCACTTGCCAATTCAACCCAAAGTGGAACAAGAATATTTAACTCAATTAGAAACTATATTATTTCCCAATAATTTCTTTGTGAGAAGGAGTTTGGTGAGTAATTTTTCAGGGTGTGCCTATTTGAGCCAACACCTCTAGCTATCCCTGTAAAGCAAACTCTCCCCCAAAAAAAACCCTTTTCCCAGGAAGGGAATGTACAGGTGCATTTAGGATGTCTACTTACACTTTTCTTCCAGCTCCTTCATGCTGGAGCTGGCAAAGGGTGGTACCACAGCCATTTATTTCCCTGCCCTGATTTCTGCCAGGGGCTGGCTAGAGCTGGGAAGCAGAGGCTGCAGGGATAGAGTTTGCCTTTCTCTGCTTCCAGCAGTGTGGCCTATCAGAGATCGGAGATCAGTGAGAACTTTAGCTTGAAGCATCCCTTTCTGTTAGAATGTTTCCATTGCAGAATTTGATATTTTGGGTACCCCACAGGAAGAGTAAGCATCAGTGCATAAATAGCCACTGAGACCTTCCTGCAAATCAGTGTTAAGCTTCTGCCACCTTTTTGTTTGCAAGGTGATAAAATACTGCTATTAAGTAGCCAGAGGATGGCAGC